>NC_043005.1:93382446-93442446 GCF_006345805.1 Octopus sinensis | reverse complement strand
AAACTTGAGTTTACTTAGAAATCATTTCCCCCCAGATCTTCTCCAAGTCACGTGTGTTTCATTTGACACTTGAGAGCCAAAACAAATGACTCATTTTACTCGTCTTTCATTCGTTATTTTTTTTTTGCTTTTTGTTATGGTTTTTGTTTTTAGCAAGTTACGAAGGTATTTCTTTTCTATTTCACTTGTTTTTCTCTCCTTTCTCACTTGTCCTTTATTATAGTTTCTCCTTTCCTTCATACATTCTCTTTATCTTTCTCTCTGTATCTTTTTTTTTATCTGACTCTCTTACTCTCTTTCTCTCTTTGTCTTTCATTATATCTCCCACCTCTCTTATCTTGATATCTGTTTCGTTTTCTGTTTTATTATTTTTCTTAGCATTTTCTTTTCAAAGGATGAAATTACTTAGTCGTTCTGTAAGACATTTGTATATTTCTGGTATTTATTTTATAAATCAGGGTTTCCAACCTACTCATTCTTCCCGTATAACGTTTTCAAAATTGAAATCCGTGAAATCCAGGTTTACTGACATATCTCCTACATCAAATATTTAAGATTTCATTAACAAACGTTAACCCTTTTGGTACCAACCCGACTGAAACCGCCTCGGGCTCTACAGTACAAATGTCTTGTTTAAAAAAGTTCTGAATTAAAATCTTCCACAAAACCTTAGACACAATTTATGTTCCTAACACTAACTTAATGATAACTAAGTTATTTCACTAAATTCTTTGTTGTATTTAAAATTAATTGAAAGAAACACAGAGCATCTCAACAGAAATACAATAACGAAAAAGTTAAAGTGGCCATTACCAAGCTTGATGGAGTTCGACCTTATATATATATATCTCATTAAAATTTCTGTCTCATACATATACAGTATATATATTCAAAATGGAATTTATTTGCCTCAGTCGTTAAAATGTAAAATCAAATTTAAATCCTATCTTTTTAGCGATAACTAAATATGCATCTTAATGACCTGTAGGGACGCGGCATTTCGTTATATAACCATAATATATACAAAGTATATCAAACGCTTTTATAAGTCAATACCGTGTTCTATTGTGTTAGTAGTGCTCTTACATTACTTGTTAAAGTTATTTCTGCTGATTTTCTATAGAAATTAAAACCAACACCGATTTTGTTTCCGACGTTTCGTATCCGAGACGCCTAATGTAAACAGCAATGAGATCGAAAATGAAAAATGGAGAATCTCTACAAAATTTCTTTAGAAGATTTGTAAAGATAACCTTAACAAATAAAAACCATTTTACCATTTACTGCCAGGTCTCCACTTTGAGAATACCTTACGCCTTCCACCCCACTAGTACGGAAAGCCCTTGAAAAAAGGGTTGAAAAACCCTTGCAAAAAGTCTTGAGTACTGACAAAAAGATTATTAAAAAATATGACTTATTTTTGTAATTCCACGGTGCAGGCCTTCTCTAAATTTGATTCTTCAAATTAGTCTATTTCATACGAAAAGGTTCTGCATCGCTGATCTTGATTATGTCAATTTTTCTCTCTTCATGTTCCAAAGGCAGGACTGTAGGACGTAGCTCCATTCCAAAATCCGAAGGTTCATGAGTTTTCTTGAGAAATATAAAGATACAGCCGGGGTTTCCCGTTGACTTCTGTCAGTTTATTTTGTAAAGAGTTTACTCTGGTAAAACGGGGGAATTGGTTTGCCTGGCCCCAGGGCATAGTGACACACTGATGGCTTTGTGTGACGTGACAAGTGTCCAGCTTCCCCTGAGTACAGTATGCTTCAAGCCGCCGGAACAGATGCTCCAGCTTGACGCATACCTGGGCCCTTGACAGGAACTCCCGACCCGGGACCAAAGCGGACCTGGAAGCAGTGGGAACTAATTGGTAACTCCATACTCTCTTAAACTCCTGAACTCTCCAGCTGAGCTCTCACCATTGGATACAGTTTAATGTCTTGCCTCGCACGCGCTCTTACACACTCATACACATATATATTCGTGCAGGCACACACACACACACACACACACCATATATATACACATATGTGTGTGCATATATATATATATAAATGCGCAGGCATAGCTGTGTGGTAAGAAGTTTGCTTCTCAACTACATGGTTCCTGGTTCAGTTCCACTGCGTGGAACCTTGGGCAAGTGTCTTCTATTATAGCCTCGGGACAATCAAGCCATTTTACGTTGTCGAGCGGTTATTGTTTACATCTCGTTCAGAGATTTATTATTGCTTGCAGACAGTTTTTCGAAATCAGTGACAGAAATATAGATATTTGCAAACAGGTCCCCCCATCGAAAAACCAGTGATTGCCGTACGTTGACAAGACGAAACTGCAGTCCGTGCGTATCACTTAGGTTTACGAGAGAGGGATGACCTCCCTTTGCAAATACCATAAGGGCACGGAAAGTGTGCCTAAAGCCAGCTGGAAACGATGATCTCCTGGGGCTAAAAGCTACAGTAACATCCACCCTTAGTGGTTAGCCATATTGAGATGGCTAGTATACTTTATATATATATATCATTAGGTGTGACATACCTCTTCTGCGCACTCAGTGAGTAAAATATTTCTTTCATCGTTAATTCGTCACTCTTTTCCAACTCTCTTTTCTAGCGAGCGGTGTTAGTGGTGTTGATGTTGGTTGCGTTGGTGATAGAAGTTGCAGTGATAGTTATGGTGATTGTGGTGGTGGTTGCAATGGTGTTGGTGAAGCTGGTGGTAGTGGTGTTATTTTATCCACTGAACACTACAGAAACCGGATATAAGCTATTATTCTACCAATCCTCACAATGTTTCAAATAGCAACCATATCTTCCTAAAAACATGATGGAAAAAAAGGGGAGGAGACACACGTAGCAGATAATGTTACTTTAGACAATTTATGTATCAAGATAAGAACAAAAAGTAAAATGGGACTCCGTCAGCAACGACGACAAGGGTTCCAGTTGGTCGGAACAACCTGCTCGTGAAATTAACGTGCAAGTGGCTGCGTACTCCACAGACACGCATGCCCTTAATGCAGTCCCCATGGAGATTCAGCGTGACGCGGAATGCGACAAGGCTGGTCCTTCGAATTACAACTACTGCTTATTTTTGCCAGCTGAGTGAACAGGAGCAACGTGAAATAAAGTGTCTTGCTCAAGGATACAACGCGCTACCAGGAATCAAATTCTGCCAGGAATGTGCGTGGTGATGGTGGTGGTCGTGGTAGCGAGCCTCATTTCATCGAAAGAGATGGAACACCTTTGGAAGATTTCGTTTTTCTATCGGGGTATGTAAATATATGTACACTTGCGTCGGAAATTAATTAGTACTTCTCAAATTTCTACATTTTCTTACATTTTCTTAATTTAATTAACTTATTATCAGAAATGAACTCGTTTTTAATCAAAAATTTATTAAGACATATCCCAGCACACCACATAATTGTTATTAATCGTGAAATTTAGTCAATATCTTGTTGCTCCTCCTTTGACAGCAATGACAGCTGCTACGCGGGTCGGCATGCTGTCTATGAGTGCCTGCAGGTACTGTGCAGGGATGGCCCCTCATGCAGCAAGAAGTGCCCCAAACAGCTCGTGTCGGTTCCTGTATTGCTGCACATTCAAATCCCTACCCAATCGACTCCAGAGGTTCTCAATAGGGTTCAGGTCAGGTGACTGGCCAGCACGTACTCCTCGCCACCAAAGAGGTATCCCGTACTATCTCAACGTACTTTGCTGCGTTGATGTTGCCTTCGACGGCATAGAGCCGCCCAACACCACTGTAGCTGAACGCCCCTCACACCATCAGACCACCCCCACCATGCTTCATGGTGAGCAAATCAAGGGTGCTAATTTATTTCTGACGGTAGTGTATGTGCCTACAAACGTGTATGTGTGTGTGTGTGTGTTGTTAATGTGTAGATGTACGGCATATACGTACTTGTTCGTGATGCTCGTCAGTATATGTGGTCCTGTGAACAGATCTAATTTTTACAAGTACTAACAAATCTACGATGGAGGCATAAAACGAGGGAGGGAAGTCATAACAGCAATATATGTATTGAGAAATGCGTGAATGGACTTTGATAGAATACTGGGTGATGATCTTAGGGAAATCCCATTATTGTTGGTGATACAGCAGTCTATTGCAGCTATAGGACTTGTGTTTGCAACTAAGGGACATGCGATCATGAATCACTCCCGAACTGAAATAGGTTCCCAGCTTCTGTATCACGAATAGTTATGTGGACCACTCTTAACGAAATCTAGGGTTTCCTTCGACCACTACATAAAAAGTATTAAGGAAACAAATGTTATTTAGATATACTTTTATTTTAGTTGTTTACACTTTTTTACGCTTGTTTATATTCTTATACATTCAAAGTTCACAACTTTCCTTATTTAAATAATGAAACGTATTCTTTTCAATATTTACATTATTTACATTTGACGGATATTTGTCCTCATCTTGTTTATTGTTAACACAACGTTTCGGCTGATATACCCTCCAGCCTTCATCGAGTGTCTTGGGGAAATTTCCAACCTGAGTTCTCATTCCTAAGGTATTTTTCCATGTTGTTGTTGTTATTATTATTATTAATTATTATTATTATTATTATTATTATTATTATGTTTTTTCCTTCTTTCTTCAAATTTTCTTCCGTTTCTCGCCGAGTGTTTTCCATACACCTAGGACAGAGAAGGGCATTGTATGCATTCCCAGATTACACGCGCAAATTCACAGATAAAATATGTATTTAAAAATTTTTAAATAAATAAATTCATGGATGGATGTTATCTTCACAGCGATAGTGCTCTTCTCAGTACATGAGCCGTTCCAGTTAATACGATTTTTTGCACTTCCTGTAGGGATGGTAAGCCTGGAATAATTTTCAAATAGGTTTCAGTACCCTTTTTTTTATCATTCCTAGAGATCCTACAATCACTGGTACTGTAGTCGCCTTGAGATGCCACATTTTTTCAATTTCTATTAGCAGGTCTTTATATTTACTAATCTTGTCAAATTCTTTCGCCGCTATATTGTGATCACAGGGAATACTCATGTCAATTAATAAACACATCCTTTTTGTCTGATCTTTTATAATAGTATCCGGTTTATTAGCTTTTATAGTCCTGTCGGTCTGCTCGGGGAAGTCCCATAGAATCGACACATTTTCTCCCTCAGTCACAGCTTCAGGATGATGTTTATACCATTTGTCAGCGGATTTGATTTTATAATGCCGACATATTGTCCAATGTAAATACTGGCCGACTCTGTCATGTCTTGCTTTATATTCTGCAGGTGCTAAGACTCTACACCCTGAGATTAAGTGGTCTATCGTTTCAATCTCATCGTAACAGAATTGGCATTTTAGGTCAGCTCCATTTTTCATCACATTGGCTTGGTAGTTCCAGGTTAATAAGCTTTGGTCTTGAGCAGCTAATATGAAACCTTCAGTCTCTGCTTTTAGCCCTGAACTTCGTAACCATTGGTGCGTGTGTGTCTGGTCGACATCAGCTTATTTGCTACCGGCCACATACTTGCCATGGAGAGGTTTCTGTTCCCATCTGCTAGCTAAATTTTCATGTGCTTTTGTCTTTGCAATTAATTTTATTTTCTTTGCAGCTGCAGTTGGCGTATTTCCTTCAGCCTGCTCAATCAGCAGCGAATTTTTTGCTTTGAGAATAGAGTGAAGTTTTTTAGGTCTTTCATGTTTTTCAACAAGTTTTAGCATCCAATCGTTTTTGTATGTAAGTTCAAGCTGGATCAACCCTCAACCTCCCTGAGCTCTGGGAAGGTAAAGGCGATCCACGTCTGCCTTTGGATGGTGCATCTTATTACAAGTCAGTAGCTTTCGGATTTTTCTGTCAATTTTCATTATGTCACTGGTATTCCAGTTAAGCACATTGAAGCTATATAGAACAACTGGTACTGCTAAGGAATTTATGGCTAAAACCATATTATATGCATTCAGCTCAGACTTCAGGACTGCTCGAACTCGTCTATAACATTCTCTTTCATACTTGCATGCTGGATATCAGAGCATTCATTTATTCCTACGTATTTATAAGTTTGTTCCTGCTCAAGTTCCTTTATTACTATTTCGACATCTAATTCGATTGAACTAGACTTTACCAATTTCCCTTTCTTAAAAGTGGCTTTGGCACACTTTTCAAGGCCAAACTCCATCCCGATATCATCACTGAATCCTTTCACAGTATATAATAATCCTTCAAGCTCTTCATCATCTTTGCCATATAACTTTAAGTCGTCCATATAAAATAGATGGCTTATTTTCCTGTTGTCAATTTTGTAGCCATATCCTGTTCTATTCAGTTCACTTGACAGTGGTATTAGTGCTATGCAGAAAATTAGTGGTGAAAGTGAGTCACCTTGGAAAATTCCACAGTTTATGTTAATGTTGTTTGGGTGCAATACGCCATTAGAATGACATAATTGGAGCTTCGTGTTCCATAGTGACATATTATACTTTAAAAAATCTGAAATCACAGGAAAAATTTTGAAAATGTTCAGCGATTTCAGAATCCACGAATGTAGTATGCTGTCAAAGGCTTTTTTATAATCAATCCATGAAGAGCTGAGATTTCTGCGCTTGTTATGGCAGTTCTCAAGGATCATGCGGTTAATTAGGAGCTGATCTTTGCATCCGTATGAGCCTCGTCTGCATCCTTTTTGTTCAGTGGGAAAAAGGTTATCCCTTCCATAAACGTATATGTTTTCTCTACCAGAATAGATGTCAAAATCTTATAGGTAGTAGATAAACATGTTATAGGCCGGTAGTTTTTTGGGTCTTTCGTTTTGTTGTTTTGGGGGAGGAGGTAAGCCATCCAATGTGGTGTTTTTTCCGGGTCTTTCATAATACTATTAAATAGTATTACTAACATTTTGTGTGTGGACGAGAGTGATTAGAGCCAGAAATTTGGTACTCTATCAATACCAGGGGATTTCCACTTATGAGCCTTCGTTAGTGCCCTCCTTAGGTCGGCGATTGAGATGTCTTCCCATACCTGTTCTTGTAAGTTTATTATTGTTATTATCATTATTATTATTATCATTATCATTATCATTATTATTATTATTATTATTATTATTATTATTATTATCATCATCATCATCATAATCATCATATGCCCACGGGCATATGGCGTAGTGGTTAAGAGCGCGGGCTACTAACCCCAAGATTCCGAGTTCGATTCCAAGCAGTGACCTGAATTATAATAATAATACTAATATTGAAAAATACCTTAGGAATGAGAACCTAGGTTCGAAATTTCCCCAAAATACCTGATGAGGGCTGGAGGGTATCTCAGCCGAAACGTTGTGTTAACAACAAACAAGATGAGGTCAAATATCCGTCAAATGTAAATAATGCAAATAATTCCTCATCTCTTAAATATAGAACTGAACATATTCCTTTCGATAATATCAACATGATTACAAAACTTCTTTGTAGACGGTATATTCTGTTAGGTCGATACTGATTCTCAGATTACTGGAGTCCGCTGCTCTACACATAACAACGTATAACTGGACGTGTATAAACATCGGAGTGAGTAAAAATACACCTACACGATCTAAAGTCTGGCCCTGTGCCTTGTTTGCTGTGAATGCGCGAGTGGAATCTTTAGGGTTGCAAAAAATCAAACTAAGGCTTACCTCTCACTGTTCTGTGCAAATAATGTCCGGATGTTCTGGTACCATGTGTTATTTTGATTGACAAAACTGAGATGTAAACAACAGCTGCTTCGATTAGCTGTTTCGAATCCTGCTTGAGACTGACACACTTCAATAACCACTAAATAATCACACACACTATATATAAACACACACTTTTTCCATTTTATTTTCGTTATTAACCGTCCTCGCGACCCAGTTCGTATGTACGATGGGGCCACGAATTATACGATGAAAATCCAGAGTTACTCGCGGTCGGTGAAATTTTAATAAAAATGCGAAGGTGGTTTTATCAGTTCAGAAATCGATCTCCACGAAATAGTTATACTTCCTGGCCTTTAATGCTAAAAACCTTCCTCACGAGCGTCTTGGTAATACAAAACGCAATATCCACCAAATAATCATACTTTTTCACATTTTTTTTTTTTGCTAAAAACCTTCCTGATTACCTCCTTCGTAATCCCGAAAGACATTGTGACCATTGGTCTCGCCGTTTGACCGTGAAGAGGGAACAGACCGTGAAGAGGGAACAGACAGACAGACAGACAGACGGATAGACGCGCGCGCACACATACGCCCCCCCACACACACAATCATAAATCCCATTTGCATATACGGACATTTATATGTTTGGACATTCATTATAATTTAGGATATTTAAATGGATCTACATTTTAGAACCATGTCAATGAACACACACAAGTTCACTTGCACACACACACACACGCTCTTTTCTCTCTGTCTCTCTGACCAACACACATACTTATACACACACATGTACACATACACACAGATAGAATGAGCAAGAGTTAGATAAATATTAGAACGCGCGATGATTATATAAACCAGCCGCAAGATCGTTCCTCAGTAAAGTTTTGTCCAAACAAATTTCGATATAATCCTAATCTGAAATGTATTTGCAGAAAATTTCATTTAAAAATATCCATTTCGAAGAGAGGGGTTAGTTGAGGACATCGACCCCAGTAATTATTTATCGGCCCAGAAAAGATGAGAGACAGAGTCGATCTCAGCGCATTTGAACCCAGAACGCACAAAGCCGGAAGAAATGCCGCTATGCATTTTGTTCGGCAAGCTTGTCAGCAATCCTGTCAGTTCACCGCTCTTTCTTGCTTTTAGAAGCTCGTTAGTAAATGCGAACTGTTCTAGTTTGTGAAAACTTGGGACATCCTCTTAGCGTTGCACTTCTGACCCTGTAACAGATGTGCTCAGTTTCGACAGAGACGCCACCACGCTTATTTTTGTTTCCCTTCATGTTGCTTGACCTACACTTTCACAAGCCATTTCTGGTTGGGCGGTGGCAGAGGTGGTGGTCAGTACATATTCTTCAAACCCACCCATTTATTGACCGCCAAGTCCTAATCGCGGACCTCTTTTCAAATTATGCTAATCACTGACAAGGCACATCTGTTGCAAGAACAAAGCTATAAATTTTCCATTCTGTGCACGTCCGCGTTTGCATGAATTCATAATGAAATTTAGGTACAAGGCCAACAGGTTTGAGGAGGGGCTTTCATTAAAACCATTGACCCCAGTACATGACTGTTACTTTATTTTTTCGACTCTGGATGATGAAGTTGACCGACTACGAAAAGAGAAAGCAAAGTTGATTCAGAACGGAAGAAATGCTGCAAGGAATTTTGTCCGACTCTTTATCCACTCTGCCAACTCACTGCCTTACCGTATGCCGCAACGATAATACAAACATTTCACTTTATGTGTTGGCCTTCCAAGGTCATAAATATTGGGAAATTGTTTTTCCTTTCAGTTTCTGCTTTCTGGTCGAATGATTTAAGTGTTAGCCTACGTTTCTGAGCTCCCGTCATCATTTACGTTCGTATTATATCTATATATTTACGAATGCTTTATATTTTTCTCTTTTCTCTTTCTCTTTTTGTATATACATGTATGTTTTTATACATGTTGTGAATGCATGTATAATATTTAAGGACATTAATATTTATTTCAATAAGATAATGTATGTTTCTTAATTATTTCACCAAAATCTTTGCTTTTATCTTTTGTAGGTGAAAGTCAACAAAATGGGTTACTTGAAGAGTGTCCTGTTCTGGCTACAACTGATGTTGATAAGCGGTACAGGATCTTTGCCCGTCGAATACTGTCCAAAATCATGCGTTTGCAAATCTGGATATACATCTTGCTCCCGACTGAATGCCTTTCCACTTGATCTGCCTTCCATATCCAAGTCAGTCTTACTGACTGAAATGTCAATAGAGGAAATCCCAGCAAATGCCCTGCTTCGGTTTCCGGATCTAACTTTGTTAAGGATCGAAAACAGTGATATACATGTAATCCGGAGCGATGCTTTTAAGAACATCTCTAATTTGGAGGAATTGTCGTTTTCTGTTTGTAATATCGACCGAATAGAAACGAACGCTTTCAACCATTTATGGAACCAGACTGTGATCCAGTTCCATAATGTGACTATTAAAACTATAAAAAAACATGCATTTAGCAACATATTTAATCTCAGAGAATGGACTATATTCGAATCAACCATTCATGATTTCCAGACGGAAGCTATTCATCAAGTATCCAATGTCTATACGTTCTCCATTTATTCTAATCAGATCGGTCGCTTAGGAACGGCCATCTTTTCTTCCGTAACCAACGTCAGACATGTTGATTTTTTCATGAACGACATCACCGACATCGGTTGCAATGTGTTCGATTTTTCGACCAATGAGTTCTCCAACTTTGAGTTTTATGGTAACACATTCACATGCGGCTGCAACCTGTTCGGTTTATCGAAAGGAAAGAAAGCCATATATTATACTTCGTCGTCGTCTTCTACTAAACGAGACTCACCTGTTAACAATAATAAGATGCTTTCAAGGAGAGTCGATTCAGCGGCGTATAACAGCATCTCTCTTGACAAATGGTCATTTGACGAACTTCTTTACCGAAACTGGTGTGTTTTCAAAGATTTAAAGCAGAAAATATCTTTGGAAAATTACCGCTCTTCGGATGAGGTGATTTGCCAGGACAGCCCTTGTTTCTCATCCAAGGGATTAAAAAAAAATATTGACATTTATAGATTGAACAATCGGGAGCCTTCCATACCTGTGGTTAGGAGCGGAAGTGTGATATTATATGGTATTAGCACGTGTTTTACTTGGTCCTTATTGTTGACATTTGCTTGTTAAAGAAACAATTTACTACTTCGGTTTAATGTCACATCTGCCGTGCTTAAGAGTCCAGTCCTTAACCTCTACATATGTTCTTTCTTATTGAATTTTGTTCTTTAAAAAAACAAAACAATTTTCTCACATAACCCCCCACCTTTCCTTTCCCCACATCGTTACAACGCTTGTAGAAAAGAAAGCTGTAACCCTGTTAGCACTAACAAATTCTTATAACTCCTTTGTATAACGAAAGCTTTACTCACTCACTCATTCTCTCCCTCTCTCTCTCTCTCCCTTCTCTCTCTCTCTCCCTCTCACTCACTCTTACCCGCTGTTCTATCTATCCGACTGGATAGTTTGTTGTGAAAAGCGTCACATCCGGCATCCATTACACTTTTAATTTATATAATGAATACCGTGTAAATAGCATTGTGAATACGACGAACTTCACAACTGTGAATCTGCTCACGCGTGCGCGTGCGCGTTGTGGTTACCTTCAATGTAAAGGTTTACAGATTTGTTTCTGCTTAAACACTGAATGTTTATGTTACCTGTTTGACCGTCTTTCAGTAATTAACTAAATGAGATAATATTGAATGACTGCCAACAGACGCTTCCCAGAATGTTTCCAGCGGAAACAGTTGATGGGGAAACTATGAAAGATGAAACATTTTTTGGTTTTGTTAATAATTTAGTTTACAAAAATACAAAACAAATAAAAATAACATACATTTATAAATTATTAACATCTAGTTTCAGAAGAGATGTTAAAATACTTTTCGAAGCAAGAATTAGCAACTTTACATTTGTATAAAATGTTTCTAATTATTGCTGAGTACAGCGCAACGCGAAACCCCGTATGCGTGTGCGTGTGTTTACATTATTAAACTGCTTCAAATACAAAATTTAAATTTTGTTTTCCTCGTACAACGCTTTTGCACATCAGCAAAAAGATTTGTCACGGAAAGAGTCGAATTTTTGTTTTGATATTGTCGAGTTATATCGAAGGAACGCTAAAGATTTTATGGCATTTGTAAACATACTCTGGCAGGGTGTTGCGAGTCGTTTAGGGAGTGGAGGAGCATGTGACACTGGAGAATAGAAGTGACTGAGAAATATCGATGTCTGTCGCCCTCTTTCACTTCGGACGCGATTTCGTTTCGCCTAGTTTTGAGAGAATACTGTTTTTTTTTTATTAACACGATACCTCTTTAAAGAAGTCTCCCTTAGATGAAATACTGCAGCTTTGAGGTGTTTGCTTACACATATACCTTGTTTCTGATATTGGCCATGTTGGACCGTTAGCTCCTACACGCATTTTTTTCTCTCCTTGTTTCTTTTCTGTGTATCTTTCTGTCGAAGAGCGTAGGCTCGAAACGTAAAAAACTTGTTTTATTTCTATTCCTGAGCGCCATACTAATACAATTGTTTGTTTGTACTCCACCTGCCTTCGTCTTTTGTTTATTTTCGTAAACCTTCCCGTTATATATATATATATATATATATATATATATATATAATAGTAAGATATTTATAATTAGCAATGTCTTCCAGTTGCTGTTTACATATTAAGCCAACAACCTATTGATACAACAAACAGGTACATCCAATAGGTTAACGAACTTTCAGCCGGCAAACGATGTTGATGGCGAAACAACATATCCAGTTTATTCGATAGGAATCTGATCATCTCTATATTTCTTTCATTTTATTCTTTCTTTATTCAAGGACTCTTATTTATTTATTTATTTATTTATTTATTTATTTATCTATTTATTATTAAATTTTTTCACGTGAAAAAAATATATAACACTTATCTTCAAAATAACTGAGAATATTTGATATTTGAAAACGCATTTCTTTTGCAGACGGATTCTCCTTAAAATATTATTTCATTGAAAATGTGTGATGGGAGAAAGTTGCTGATGGCTGTGCTGTGAGGGTTTCACACAAGCAAATGTGAGGTGTTGTGTTAGGCTGTACCCAAACTGTTCATAACCAAGATACTTAACACTCAACGTCCCAGTCCGCTAAGTCGTAAATATGCACCACGTGAATGGAATAGTTCAATAATGTAGGCAAGGCAGTGCTGTAGACATGCGGTAACCAATGTCTCCGGGTGATGCGGTTAGGAGTCAGGTGACATTTGTCGAGTAATTGAATGAGGATGATCACTATTGGTGTAAACTTTTAATAATAAATTAGATATTACATTGATTTGAGTGGCTATCAGCAATTAGATCGATTCGGAAATGGGGAAATAAAAATAAAAGAACGGTAAAGGTTTTATCGTCAGACTCATGAATCATCGAATATTAACATGCATGTTCGCTTCTGTAGTTTGTATCTTTTTATCTGCATTATATATATATATATATATATATATATATATGTATGTATGTATGTATGTATGTGTATATCTATCTATCTATCTATCTATCTATTATCTATCTATCTATCTATCTATCTATCTATCTATCTATCTATCTATCTATCTATCTATCTATATATATATATATATATATATATATATATATATATATATATATATATATATATATATATATATATATATATATATATATATATATATATATATATATATATATATAATAGAAATATTAAAATTACTAAGTCTCTCTAAAAGAGATTAACGGCAGCGTTACTGGAAATTAATAGTTATCGCCATACTTATATGGCAGTCTTATAAATATAAGACTGCCATATAAGTATGGCGATAACTATATATATATATTCACACACGCACGCACATACTCACATTTCATTGAATAGTGGTCTACAAAGACCAGTAAATGACAGTAAATACAGTTGTATAATGGCACTATAAAATATAATACTAAGCAACAAGACCATTTTCTTTTTGCTCCCAATCACGAACTACGTCGTATCTCTTTTGTTTACGTCTCCATGACGTAACACTTACTTTCAAATAAGTTGGCTATATTCTTTAATCTATTCACCGATTATTTTATTTCGATCGATGAATAATTTTTAACTAGTCAACTATTTATAATAAATGACAAAATAGTGTTTTATGTGTTTCGATGTTTAAATATAGGTGACCCATTTTAGAACATGCCCACCGTGAACAGACGACAGACTGTAGTCACTTCTCATTCAGCCTATGCTAATGGATTAGCTATTCGCAAAAATTGTCATTTTAAGATATTATTGTTATAGAAATAGAATTATACGCCCCACCCAGTTATATTTCATTCAACTTTCCCAGTCGACAATCGAAGCTGTCCACGATACGTTAGAAACAGCTGTCAAATCTCAAAACATACTCTACGTTCTGAGTCCAAATTCCATCGAAGTCGGCTTTGTCTTTCATTCTTTCGGGGTCGACAAATGAAGTACTGGGGTCAATCCAATCGACCTATCACCCCTCCCAAAATGTCAGGCCTTCTGCCTATAGTAGAAAGGATTATATAAAGTAGGAGCGATAGATGTTGTGTATAAAACAGATCATGAATCGAAACATACAGCATCGTTAAACGCCGTTGTTTCTGCTCGAGGTATTTTTATTCCACATTATTTCAGACCACCTGACTGTCAAGAAGGAGTAGAAGATTTGCGAAAAATTGCGTCAATTATATTTCTTGATACAATAATAAATTAATTCAAACAATTTTAATTATATCGTATTGATATTTGAGATATATATTCGCATCTATTTTTCTTTGAAGAAAAGAAAAGAAGGAACCTCGTATCGAGGGAAATTGTTTCCAGTTTACATATTCTTAACAATAGCGATTTCTAAAATGGGTCTTAAGTTTCAGGGAAAAATTATTCTCGGATGTTACTTATTTCCGAGGTCAGACACGGGAATAACGCTGCTAAAACATAATGCCCTGATATTACACAATTTAATCAAGACGTCGTACATTTCGCCAAGACATTCGGGTTTTAAAAATAAACAGCATTTTACCACTGAATCGTAATCGAACCACGTACCAGTTGATAACTGAGCGAACGCATTACCTTTTATAGCAAAGGTACAGCTCTGTACTTCTCAATAATAATGTTGCGTACATATGTTCAGAACTTGACATCTTCACAAAGATGAAGAAGAGTTTTGGTGATTATGCATTTTCCTAATAATGGAATTAGAAATGGTTTCACTTTATAATTGAAACTCTGATGCTGAGTTGATAAAACATGAAGTTACTGCTGCATAAATCATTGTCCAATATTATTTGAATAGCTTAGTCCTTTGACTAATATCTATCTGTCTGTCTGTCTGTCTATCTATCTATCTATCTATCTATCTATCTATCTATCTATCTATCTATCTATCTATCTATCTATCTATCTATCTATCTATCTATCTATCTATCCATCCATCCATCCATCCATCCATCTATCTATCTATCTATCTATCTATCTATCTATCTATCTATCTATCTATCTATCTATCTATCTATCTGTCTGTCTGTCTACACACACATGCATACATATATATGTATTTGTTTATATAAAGGGCATTAATACACATAAATGCCCTTAATATAAATAAATATATTTAAAGGGAATAATTATAATTTTTCCCTTTTTGAGGTTTTCACGCTGACTTCTTGATAAATTCTTATAAAGATTTTATCCTATTTTAAATACTTATATATGTATGTATATATGTATATACATATGTGTCGCTTCTGTTTATATACATACGTATATAACATACATACGTGTATATATATATATATATATATATATATATATATATATATATATATATATATATATATATTATATATATATATATATATATATATATATAGTTCCCGGCTTTAAAGATATTGTGAAAGGTCTTGGAGGCTCAACCCGCCAAGTTCTTTTACAGGGCTTAGAAAAACTGAAGGACTGCTGCAATAAGTGTGAGAATCTGAGAGAGGAATATGTTGAATAAAATCATAATTGATTGATTCTCCTATATTTTCTTTTATAGGAACTTTTCAGCACTCTTCGTACATGCATACATACATACATACATACATACATACATACATACTACATACATACATACATACATACATATATATATATATACATACATATATATATATATTATATATATATATATATAATATATATATATATATAATATATATATATATATATATATATATATATATGACAATTTGACATTAAATTGAAGGATTATTCAATACTTTTTAGTGAAGCGCATTCATTTTTGCGAGGAATATGTTGACAGTGAGTTTGAAGTTATGGCTTGTCAGCTAACAACAACCCTATGATGGCTGGTAATGCGAAACTCTGAAGTCAATGCCAATCTTTTCCTCTGTGAATGTTCATGTGTGTGAGCGTTTGTGTGTATGTATTCATGTGTATATATGTATGTGTATATCTAATAATGATTATTATACGTTATATACATACATACATGCATACATACATACATACATACATACATACATACATATATATATAATTTTATTTTTGTTTTCGAAGGGCAAAGTCAGAAAGCATAGTGGGGTGTATAAAATGACAGCATATTTAGTTACGTCGTTCTGAGTTCAAGTGCTGCCGGGGTCGACTTTAGCTAAACCGTATCCCCGCCCCCGGAGAATTGCTAAAATGAAGTACCAATGATCTACTGAGGTCGATCGGTCGATTACATTCCTTCCCCTACATCAGCCGGTCTTCTGCCAAGTCAAATCCCATCTCTATTATTGTATATTCAGTAAAATTCCATTCAACGTTCACACTGTTGTACATATATTATACAAATATTCGTCCGATGAATATTTACTATAAATATCCTTATAAATGTTTATTATGTGTTGTTTTTTTTTTTGTAATGTCGATGATGATGGTGATATTTAAATAAAGAAATATTTTAACTGGATATTTTTTTTATTGGAGTTATTTTTTAAAGTTTTATTTTCTTCGCTGCTCTACGGTTCTTTCATATACGCCCTGCCTGCCATTTTACGTAACTTCCCAAACCTGCCAGAGATGAGGAAGTTTTGTTTCTAACCACATTAGCGTGCTGTTTATATTATTTTAACATTAGTTTCCACAGTTACCAATTCCGTAAGTATAATTCAAGGTTTTCTTTTTCTTATAAAAACCATTGTTTTACATTTTTTTAATGAAACTAACATGGAATCGTTAGTCGACAGCTAGAAAATTTTACACGCGTTGAATTCATTTAGGAGATGGGAAACAGGCAGATTCTAAAACTGAGCTTTGTTGGACTCGGTTTAACCTCTGGCGAAAGTGGTTTTCCAGTCACCTAAACCGTTATTTGTGCTAGTCTGTCGATTTTATCTTGACGCTAAGTTCGGAGTGTTGACTTTGTCGAAAGTTCTCTGGAAACCTGGACCGATTTTGCATCACGCACAAAAATAATTTAAGTTAGTATAACCACTTTTGTTGGTCAGGCAGATTAAAAATCCCTTACAAATCTTTATATATCATCCAAAGTATTTGGGTTTCCACGGTACTAATTTCATTCTAGATGTAGCGAGTGTCCAAAAGCTACAGAAACAAGCATATTTCTATAACGCAACAAAACACACTTTAAACTCAACTTTGAGCTGTCAATAAAAAGTTACTGTTTGTCTGATTCATACTGACATTGCATTGCATTTTACAAACCGTTAACAACATGGCGGTAAATATTGTCATTTTCTTTACAGAAAAGTGAAACGGTCGATAAAACCTAAACGTTGTTTTCTGAGTTGGCAGTTTTGATTCAAATTCACTCGCAAAAATTCCGTTGTCATCTCTGGAAGATCTAAATCTGAACGCGTCTATGACAAACGATATATCCACCCTCGGCCTTAGAATAACACAAATACACACGCAAATATTACATTCCTAAGAATACATTAAAAATCAGCCCCAATCACTGCTATAATCCATAACATGCCAACTTTAAGTCTTCCAATACCTCACTACTTTCACTCATTCATATTCTTCTTCTTCTTCTTCTTCTTCTTCTTCTTCTTCTCCTCCTCCTCCTCTTCCTCCTTCTCATCCTCCTCCTCCATCATCATCATCATCATCATCATCATCATCATCATCATCATCATCATCATCTTCTCCTCCTCCTCCTCCTCCTTCTTCCTTCTTCTTCTTCTTCTTCTTCTTCTCCCATTCTCCTTTCTTCTCTTCCTAACTTTATCACCTACGCGAATTCTATAAACAAAACTTTCAATAGATTTTCATGAATTGAACAGCAACTGCTAGCTTCTACTGACCATTCAAAGTACTACAATCAAGGCACTCCCAAATTCTTCGTCTTCCTCCTCCTCCTCCTTCTTCCCTACCAAGAATTCACAACGACCTCGAACCCACAAGAGTAAACAAGAGAGACAGAGAAAGGCAGAAACAAGGAAAATGCCACTTATATTTGAACACTATACAAATATTCTTTTAAAAAACTTTTCTTTTAATTTTTCTAAATTTAATTATTTAATTGCTATAGTTGAAAAGGTCTCAAAATGACTGAAACCGGTACTGAATTGTTCTTTATAAAATTATTTTAGCATTTTCTATCCTGACTTGTTTTTTCATATATATATATATATATATTAACAATTGAGGATAAAATCTTTAAAAGAAATTATCAGTAGTCAGCGTGAAAAACCTCGTAAGAGAAAAAATCCGTAAATTCTTCCTCTTTGAAAATATTCATTTATATTATATTGAGGGTACTACTATTCGTAGATACCAACACACTAAGAGGGACCAATGCAGTCAAAACTACTAAAAATAAACAAAATTTTACCGAATGCAAAACTTCAAAACACATCATTTTAAAAAAGAATTCAGTTACATATCACATGTGATTTCGCATTTAATGCAGAATATGCATTTCATGTTCGTCAGTGCAACAAACTCAAGAAATATAAGAAAAAACATAACATTACAAACTCGATAGCTAACCGTAGAATTCGTCGTAGCTTGTACGAATGTTTATCCTTACATATCTATGAAAATGGCGGGCTTTTTCGCAATGCATTTCGGTAACAAATTGTCTAGTCGGAATAAAAATTCAGTATTGAACTATTCCGGTAAAATTTTGTTTATTTTTAGTAGTTTTGACCGCATTGGTCCCTCTTAGCGTGTTGGTATCTACGAATAGTAGTACCCTCAATATAATATAATATATATATATATATATTTGCCTGCTCGCTTAGCCAGCGGGGTGGCGTCATTTGAAGGCTAAAACTATCCGAAGCGCATTGTGACCAGCGATGTGTAGCAACATCTGATAGTCTGGTCGGTCACGGTGATCACGGTGATATATATATATATATATATATATATATAATATATATATATATATATATATAGAGAGAGAGAGAGAGAGAGAAGAGAGAGAGAGAGAGGGAGAGAGAGAGAGAGATAGACAGACAGACAGATGGATAGACAGCATTGGCATTTCTGACAAGATCTAAAATTTATAGTGCTCTGAAGCGAATCTTGACACCAACTCTACACCAATTCCTCACGGCTGCAACGTTCGTAACTCTCCGGCAGCCATAATGTTTCTCTATTTTTTCTTTACATTTTTCCTCATTTTCATTTATTAATTTATTTAATTATTTTACTCTCAAGCTCAACCTGAATTTTCCTGTCATTATTTGATTTTCAGAACTGACAGTGAAAAAAAAAAGTATTTTAAACCTTGCAGTTCAAAATACTATTTTCCCATTTTTTGCTGATTAGAATGTTGTGTCCTGGTTCGTATCCTGGTTTGTTATCTGCAGATTGAAACGTCCACACGACTTTGTCCATTCTTTCCCTTTTACTTGTTCCAATCATTGGACAGCGACGATGCTTGAAGGGGTTTTTGCCCAACAAATCGACTCCAGTATTTATTTTTTAAGTCTGGTATTTATCCGTCACTTTTGCCGATCCATTGAATTGTGGGGCGTAAATAAACCAACACTAGTTGTCAAGCAGACTGGGACAGTACAGGCAAAAAGACACACACACACATACTCACGCGCGTATGTTCCGTTAAAGTAGGATCAACAGAGAAAGCAAGAGATAAACACCATTTCATGTAGACGGTTTAAAATTACGAATTATTCATAGTTTCTTGTAATTGAGACACAGGCTTAGGAGCGGGTTTTTATAATATACCTTGTGTCTCCAAGCAATCTTCAGGCTCTGAGTACATGGCCTATTCTGTTTGCAAATCAAGACGTTGGTACAAGAGGAATCACGAACAAATCGAGAAGGTAGGTGCAAAAAGTGGAAAGGTGAATAGAAACGGAAAAAGAAAAGAAAGAAAATTTGAGTTATGTCCCGTTGGACCGTTAAACCGTAATTAAGCTAAGCTGTTGTAGAACAGGGGTTCAAAGTCTGCGAGATAGCTGTTCAATTCAGAGAGGGTGATATCCTCCATTTCTCCCAAAGTAAATTGTCCATATACTGGCATTTGCTGAAAATTACGCTTCTGGAATTCAGAGGTACAGTGGAATACTTAGATCTGAAAAGAATGTACGATCTTTCAGCTATGCATAACTTGTATTTCTTATATCCCTTAACCTATGGCTCTCTCGACGATTTTCCATTTGAATGTATGTGTTTTGTTGGTTGTCTTCAAACCCCGTCCGTGGCAGCCAACTGAGTGACTTTACTAAACGATTGGTAGCTCATTTCTTTATACTGCGTACATTAAATGATATGTGTGTATTGTATGTAAGTATATATATGTATGTGTGTATGTGTCGAGGGATGGATGTATTACATATATATTGCGGAAAACCTAGATATTCGCTCTCCATCTATTTCAAAATGTCTGATGAAATCGCCATCATTTGATGCTGTTTTACTATAAGAGAAAGAATGACGTTTTATATGATTTCTTTTCCTTTATCTTTCATGTTAAATCATTTGAAAGCAATGACTAATGCTTAACGTAATTTCTCAAAAAGACATTACATCTTGGTTTATATTTCTAGCTCGAATCGCTTGAATTCATTTACGTCTCTCAGACTCCGACGAAATAACCAACAGTCATATCTTTCTTTCCTTTTTTTTGTTTTTGCTATAAACATATCGCTGTTCACGCTATATAGGCAGATGTAAAACGATTATGTTCTTCATACTTTCCCCTATTTCTAAATGGCAACCACTAGTTTTGTCAACGTAAATTACTAAGACTATAAATCATTTTTGTGTGAGTTTGATGTCTTGATGTTCCGAAATAGCGATATTACAACGCTTCTCTAACCTATTTTGTGTTCAGATTATGACAGGTTGTTGTGCAATGTCTTATTTACAGGTTAGTTACGGGATTCCATCAAGTTTCAAATAGGATCTTCTGCTTGTAAACGTGTGGGCGTTTACACACACACACACACCACACACACACACACATACACACACATATATATATAATATAATATAATATAAATAATATAATATAATATAATATAATATAATATAATATAATATGATATATAATATAATATAATGGCTGTGTGGTAAGTAGCTTACTTACCAACCATATGGTTCCGAGTTCAGTCCCACTGCGTGGCACCTTGGGCAAGTGTCTTCTACTATAGCCTCGGGCCGACCAAAGCCTTGCGACTGGATTTGGTAGACGGAAACTGAAACGAATATTACCAGATGATTCACACATACAAAAGTTGAATATATTTTCGAAAATTCAGGCAATTTAAATATTATCGTCCCCAAACACTCCCTTTATGCCCGAACCAGTTTTAAATTTTCCACCGCCCCGCTGGGAAGATTTTGCCTCGAACTAACAGAAAGCTGCGGTTTATCCAGATTTTCAAGACGTTTTAGCTTCTAAGTACAAAACGTCTCTGGAATAGGAGGTCGCTAGTCCGTTGCAGATTTTCAGGGGCCACTGGTGCAATTTTCAGATGAAATGAAGTACGTTGTGCATGGACCCAAAGCGCTTCCTAATCCGAAAATTGAGTCCACGACCTCGCGACCTAATAATTGTAAGCCCTATATCTTAACCTTCTCAGCTCGTACTAATTAACAGAACATTATTCAATTTATGTCAGAATGAGGCGTGTAAATATGTGCGGCTGCGCACGCATATGAGTTTGTGTGTTAATATTTTTAGCATTTGAAATATATATGCGTTGCTATGCGAGGAAATAAGGATGGTCAATCGCAGGTAGTTTTCTTTAAAACAGGGCATTTCCTGAGGTCATGCTATAAAGATTAGCTTTTTGTTCGCAGCCTCGCCGCCTAACGTAAAAATCTTCAACCCTTTTGTGTGTGTGCGTGGAACAATCTTAAAATATTGGGGTGTATAGACATTTCTAATGTTTACACAAGGGTGGGACACGGGTGCATTTTGAACACAAGTATCTTTGAGAAGATTTTCTATTACTAAATATTACAGCTAGTCCCCTTCCGCGTTTGTATACACATTATAAGTATGCACATACCAGTATACATACATACTACATACATACATACATACATGCATACATACATACATACATTCATACATACATACATACATACATACATCATACATACATACATACATACATACATACATACATGCATACATACATACATACATACATACATACATACATACATACATGCATACATACATACATACATACATACGTACATACATACATATATACATACATATATACATACCTACATACATACATACGTACATATATACATGCATGCATACATACATACATACATACATACATGCATACATACATAATTACGAACATACATGTATACATACAGACGTACATATATACATACATATATACATACGTACATACATATATACCTACATACATGCATACATACATACATGCATGCATACATATATACATACATACATGCATACATACATACATACATACATACATACATACATACATACATACATACATACATACATACATACATACATACATACATACATACGTACGTACATATATACATACGTACATATATACATACATAATATATTGTATATACACATATCTATCTATTTTAATTTTACTTGTTTCAGTTATTAGGCTGCGGCCATGCTGGGGCACCGCTTAGCTACGTTACCAAAAAGAGTTGGGCACGATAAACGGTTTCACTCCATTTCTATATTCCATGTGATTTGACTAAAGACTTTATGGACAGGCAAGTTGTAGTTCTAGCCGTTTTCTGGGCGTTTCTTCTTACACACACACACACACACACACACACACACACACACACACACATATATATATATATATATATATATATAAACTCAACTTGTGTGTCTGTGTGTGTATCTGTGTGTGTGTCTGTGTGTTTAACTTCCCGACACATCTCCTCCTAGCCAACAAATCGTAGAACCACCAAAAAAGGTCACTTAAAGTTTAGGCGAATGAAAATTGAACTGCGCTATTTCTGTTCCAAAATTCATCTCGCAAGTGCAAAAATCGATAATGTGTTTGTTTAGGCCTTTTCCCATGCATTGAATAGTGAACTTTACTCAGTCAGCTGTTTGACGTGAACTGTGTTCACCACGCGTGCAAGCATGTGTAAATTGCATGAAAAATAAAACATCAAGATATAAAAACGAATTGCCGTAAACATTGTAGAAATTCGGCAAAGAAATGAATTTTCGGGATGTAGCCTGGAGGGTTTTTTCGTATTAATCGTTTGGACTTTGTGAACACATACCAATTGTTTTCATAACATTTTTAACGCTTTGAATTAAATGTGACCATTTTGCGTTGAGTCTGCAGTTTGAATTTTAGCAGGCCGGATTTTTGATCATCACGATACATCGCCAGCGACTGCCTGAAACTCTCCCCTGAAATCCCCGTTGAGAAATCTATTATATATATAATAATTACTTTGAATGTGACTCCTGAGAAAGAGTAAAAGTAATTATCCGATGAACGACGGGTATTACTGCTAGTATATATATAAATATTTTCAACATTAGAATCTATAATTAATTTTCATGATTAATTTTAATAACGAACTGCTTATAGTGTTCTATGGGATATTTAATAATTAATGATTTTGTGGTGTTCAACAGCATTAAAATGATAAATTGATTGGAAGGTTTTTGTTGTGGCATCGTGGGCATCTTAACAATTTGTTACCTTCTTTATTTCTCGCCAACGAGAAAACCTCGACCTGTTAGAAATAGAAGCCAAATATTCCTCGAACATCAAAAACTAAGAAAAAAAAAAAAAAGAAAGCATTCGCTGATTGTGGTTTTCGATGCGTTGCACTTGCGGACAGGACAGGATTGTCGTATATTTACTGTTGTTGTTGTTCAGCCTATGTCAACCGATCGAACATGTTTGTAATCAAAAGCATCCCACATATGACCATCCTGTAAATTTCATGGGATTTCAAAAATACATAGTCTTATGACTGCTATGTATCTTTTTTATTCGTGGTTTGAGAGAGACTTGGGTTTGATCATATGTTGGCTTGATTAGGGTTAACCTTGGGCTAAACATCATCATCATCAACAACAACAACAACAACAACAACAACAACAACAACAACAACAACAACAACAGCAGCAGCAGCAGCAGCAGCAGCAACATAAATGTCATGTCCCGATAGGAAACAAGTGCAGATCGATGTTGTTCTCTCCTCCATCGATCTGCTGTATTATTTTATAAGAGTCGGATATCGTTTTATTAAGATCTCAGTCTTTGTTACTCAACAACTTATTCGGTTTTTTTTACTTGACATTTTCTTTTGACGATATTTATTTATTTTTTTCCAAAAAGAAAATATATTAAAAATAAAATAGATAAATAAATAAAAACATAAAACTTCATTTGTAAAGATTTCTGATTATTCATTCGCTTTCTTCATATTGCATAGAGCTTGATCGCTTGTTTATTATTGACGGTGTTACGGAGACTGTTGTTCTTGCTGTTAGTGTTGTTGTTGTTTATTGAGAGGAGGGGTGGGTGGGGGTGCTCCATTTTGTTTGTTCAGGTTTTTGAAGAAAATATCGAGATTCTCTTCGGAGTGAACTGCCAAGCTGGAGGCGCTTCTTTCTCTGTATTATGTTCTTAGTCATCGACTCTTAGAATGTCACTGCCAACGTCATCACCGCCGCCGCCACCACCCCCATCATCATCATCATTGTATTCTACAAAGCTAGGTTTGTTGAGTGGCTGAAGCAGTAGAACGCCAGACTAAACACCCTTCGGTATTTGCGACCTTCCCTCTACATTCTGAGTTCAAATTCTACCTGAGTAGACTTCACTATTCAACGCTCTGGAATCGAGAGGAAATATCAGTTACATACTTAAGGCAGATCAATCGAGTGGAACCGATCAAAGTCTTACGGAAATACTTTTTGGAAAAAATAAATTGCTATCGATGTCTGAGGGGGGACACTCTCTTTTTCTTTTCTTTTTTTATTGTGATGTGTTTAGTCTTATATTTACGTTTCCGTTTCAAATCTTGCTGGGAAATCATTTCACTGGAATCAACCGAAGAATTGTCTATTTCAAGACGGTCGCCACTCCATGGACTATCGCTTTTCTATATTACTTTCTTAAATACAGCACAAATGGACTCTAGAATGCATAAATATATAATATTTACAACTTATATGTCGCCAACGAGAAAGCCTCCAGCTGCTAGAAATAGTAGCCAAATATTCCTCGAACCATCAAAAAACAAACAAAAAAAAAAAAAAAAGAAGGCATTTGCTGATTGTGGTTTTCAATGCATTGAACTTGCGGACAGGACAGGAAGTTGACTTTTGCAGAGTAAAATAGTGATTTATTGAAGTTGACGAACTGTTACTCACAGTTTCACTTGAATATTTTGAACAATATTGATGTCTTTTCAACTTTAATAAAACATTATATATATATATATATGTAAAGTATAATAGCCATCTCAATATGGCTAACCACTGAGGGTGGGTGTTACTGTAGCTTTTAGCCCCAGGAGATCATCGTCTCCAGCTGGCTTTAGGCACACTATCTGTGCCCTTATGGTATTTGCAAAGGGAGGTCATCCCTCTCTCGTAAGCCTAAGTGATACGCACGGACCGCAGTTTCCAGGTATTTGCCTCTTGTCAACGGGCGGTAATCACCGGATCACGATGAAAGAGAAAGCCTGTATGCAAATATATGTGTTTTTCTAGTAACTCCCTCACTGATTTCGAAAAACTGTCTTTCATCGTGATCCGGTGATTACCGCCCGTTGATAAGAGGCAACAACCTCGAAACCGCGGTCCGGTGCGTATCACTTAGGCTTACGAGAATGGGATGGCCTCCCTTTGCAAATACCATAAGGGCACAGATAGTGTGCCTAAAGCCAGCTGGAGACGATGATCTTCTGGGGCTAAAAGCTACAGTAGCACCCACCCTTTGTGGTTAGCCATATTGAGATGGCTATTATACTTTACATTGTCGAGCGGTTACTGTTTACATCTCGTTCAGAGATTTAATAATGCTATATATATATGTGTATATATATATATATATATATGTATCAAATGAAATAAAATGAAAAACAGGGCACAAAGGATGTCGCGGTACACATGTTTCGAGCTTTATAAACCAACTTATTCTTACATCAATGTATAATCGACATAACAGATAGTTTAAAAGCCCTCTTCAGCCGCATACAATTGCTACACCAAAGACTTGTATCACATTATGAAAGGTTTGAGAAAGAACATTTTGTATTATTTATAATGGTAGGTAAACCGAGTATAACTGGGAAAGTATGTTTGTAAATCTTCATAATCAAATAGGCGTACAGGGTATTATTGGACTCCAAAAATCCGTCCATACCGTTTTCTCACTCAATATAGAGTGAATACTGGGTAAATTCCGGTTGGGTTCATTCTTCTTGTAAGGGAATGAAAAAAGGAGCATTGGATGTTGAGAAAAAGAGAAAAAGGAGAATAGAGGAGAAGGGGGGAAACGTTAATGAAGTTGGGATCACAAAAAAAATATATAAATATAAATATAATTATAAAAGATAATAAAATATAATAAAAGGTAAAGATGTAAAAATATAAATATATAAAGATATAAAGAACGTCAGGTATAGGGTTATAAATTCTAGAAATGTATTGTGAAAGTGTAAAATGTACAAAAATAACGAGTAAAAAATAAAAAAATAAAAAACAAAAATAAAGATAAAATGAAATAAAGATAAAAAGATGCAAAAGTATACAAAGCGGTCGTAAAGACAAAAGGATTAAGATAGAGAGATAATGGGTTAAAGTTCTGATGCTGTGGTGAGCGTCGTAAATTACTTTTAATTATCGGGGGGTGGGTGAAATATGATATAGTTGAGGCGAGTGGTCAGTTTATAGCAGTCCCACGCTACATGCTTTAAGCATATCTTGTATGTGTGTACGTGTGTGTCTACATGCGTACCCACTCTCACATATATAAACCTGTCTCCTGCAACTAGTGATATGTCCGGATGTAGGTATCATTACACACGCCATATCAACCTCAATAATAATTATATAATGTAATATTTTGAATTCGCCTTAAATGGTCCTTTTACATACTGAACACTTGGTGAAATTGATTAATTAATTAATTTTACCCTCAATTGTTGATATTATAATTCATATCTCTCGGTCATACTGCCTCGGTTCTCGCGGTTAAAATATAATATTTGCTAGATAGACCACGTGGGTGGAATGGGGAGTGCAGAATTTTACGCCTGCGCATTTTGAATTTGTTGACACTGTTAGTTGGAGTGGTTCATCTGAAGCGACAAGTCGCTGATAGGTAAAGTTCCTTCTTTTTAGTGTTTCCAAATCCAAATTAAGAAATTTTGAGCTGACGAAAGAAATGCTGATTTTATTTGGCTAATCTTGAAACGTTGACGTACTCAAACGATCTATGTACTTGTGATATTTTTCTGTATTTACCCCCAAACCTTCGTGAGCTGTCTAGAGTAAACATTATCTGAGAGAAATTTTCTTTAAGTAATAGAAATGCTAAGAAAATTTTTTTTGGCTGCTATTTCTACTAAGTTCAGTATGTGGCAAAGTAATTTATTTTACTAAGCCCTAATTATATAATGTAATATTTTGAATTCGCCCTAAATGGTCCTTTTACATACTGAACACTTGGTGAAATTGATTAATTAATTAATTTTACCCTCAATTGTTGATATTATAATTCATATCTCTCGGTCATACTGCCTCGGTTCTCGCGGTTAAAATATAATGTTTGCTAGGTAGACCACGTGGGTGGAATGGGGAGTGCAGAATTTTACGCCTGCGCATTTTGAATTTGTTGACACTGTAGTTGGAGTGGTTCATCTGAAGCGACAAGTCGCTGATAGGTAAAGTTCCTTCTTTTTAGTGTTTCCAAATCCAAATTAAGAAATTTTGAGCTGACGAAAGAAATGCTGATTTTATTTGGCTAATCTTGAAACGTTGACGTACTCAAACGATCTATCTACTTGTGATATTTTTCTGTATTTACCCCCAAACCTTCGTGAGCTGTCTAGAGTAAACATTATCTGAGAGAAATTTTCTTTAAGTAGTAGAAATGCTAAGAAAATTTTTTTTGGCTGCTATTTCTACTAAGTTCAGTATGTGGCAAAGTAATTTATTTTACTAAGCCCTAATTATATAATGTAATATTTTGAATTCGCCCTAAATGGTCCTTTTACATACTGAACACTTGGTGAAATTGATTAATTAATTAATTTTACCCTCAATTGTTGATATTATAATTCATATCTCTCGGTCATACTGCCTCGGTTCTCGCGGTTAAAATATAATGTTTGCTAGGTAGACCACGTGGGTGGAATGGGGAGTGCAGAATTTTACGCCTGCGCATTTTGAATTTGTTGACACTGTTAGTTGGAGTGGTTCATCTGAAGCGACAAGTCGCTGATAGGTAAGTTCCTTCTTTTTAGTGTTTCCAAATCCAAATTAAGAAATTTTGAGCTGACGAAAGAAATGCTGATTTTATTTGGCTAATCTTGAAACGTTGACGTACTCAAACGATCTATCTACTTGTGATATTTTTCTGTATTTACCCCCAAACCTTCGTGAGCTGTCTAGAGTAAACATTATCTGAGAGAAATTTTCTTTAAGTAGTAGAAATGCTAAGAAAATTTTTTTTGGCTGCTATTTCTACTAAGTTCAGTATGTGGCAAAGTAATTATTTTACTAAGCCCTAATTATATAATATATATATATATATATATATTATATATATATATATATATATATAATATATATACACATATACATATACATATATATACATATACATACTCATACACACACACACACACACACACACATATATTGTTACGAGGGTGGGACCTCCGATTGGAACTGTTACGGAAATCCTCACACAGGCCCGTTCGATGCAGCGAATAAGCTACGGAAACTCGTCGGAGAGAGGAGAGAGAGGAGATATACACAACAACAACAACAGCAGCAGTCCAGAGGCAATCGAGAGAGAGACAAAGAGGCAAAACGGCAACTGCCTTACATCTAACAATAGTTTATATGACAATCAATTGTTACAACATCAAGATACATCAACGCATTTAAGGGAAACAACAAATCAATACATCATACAACAGATCAAAGCATTTAAACATGCATGTAACAATATAACAGTGTTCATACACAAAGAAGTTCAGATCAAATAATGTTCACGATACGTCACAGTCCAATCAGAACACTTCGATACATTATACAATGTTCGTATCACAACAATTCACGTTACAATTCAAAGTTCATTATCGTCTACATCAGAGTCCTTCTTTTTCTCTCTTCTTTCTCTTCTTTTCTTTTACATCGTAACACGTATCAATACATAATCAAATACCTTAATTCCTAACTGAACAGCCAGTGTCCCATCCTGCACTCCCTCTCTCTCTCAATACTGCTAACTCCAGCTCGCCAAGCTCTCGCATCCCAATCGCTTGCTCCTAAAATTCCAACTCCATGCCCACCTCCAAGACCCGTCTGTGCTCTTTGACGACCGACTACCAACTACCCAAAACCTCACTTCCTCTCTCCCTTCCCACTACCCTCATCTCCATCTGTCTCTACTGCCTATACCCTCTCTATCTGCCCTGGTCTCTAACTGCCTATCTCTATCGCCTGCTGCTGTCACCCTCTCATGACAGCTCTGCCATACTCTCTGCCTGTCCTCCTCTCTCACTGCTAATATCCTCTCTATCTGCTCTCAGGCCTTACTCTATCTTTTTCTCACTACTGCTAGATTATTCCTCACATCTCTCTCTGACCCCTAATCGACCGCACAAGGCCAAAAAGGTCCCTCCAAAACCCCATTAATCTCCCAGTAAACAAAGGGCTGTCTCTTTTCTTCCAGACGTGCCGGCGTCACACCCAAAAGTGGGTCACCAAGAAATACTGCACTAGCCAAACCGTAACAATATATATATACACACATACATATATATGCATATACACACACATACATATACCTACACATACACGCACATATACACATACACACGCATACCTACACACACATAAATACATATATATCTCCAAACCTTCCAATACATACATACATACATATATATATACACACATACATGCATGCGTCTGTACATGTTCACACATGTTCACGCATACACACACCTGCGTACACATACACACATACATACATACATACGTATACACACACCCATATATACATATATGTAAATGCACATATACATACACACATATATATGTATATACTTATATATATGCATATATACACCCACATACATATACATGCACACCCACTCATATATATACACATACATATATATATATATATATACACATATACATACACATACACATACATATGCATACATATACATATATATATATACATACACATGCATATGTATACACATACATATGTGTACACACCTACATATACACACCCACATATGTATACACTTATATATACCTACACATACCCATATCCATACACGTATGTGTACCCCCATACACTCGTACAAAAAATACATAAAGGTAAATGTATATACACATGCCACACACACATATATATATACGCACACATTACATTATGGCTGCCCCCTCGTTATCGAGTATGGCCATTGCACGAAGCTTAACTGTTATTGGTGCTGTGATCGAATGTGACATTTTAGCCCAGCTAAAGATCTACAATGTCTTGTACAAAATTGGCAACTAAGACCTTTACTGGTAATAGCCGGCTGTAGTTGTAACTGGGCTTCATGTACCTTTGCATGTCGTTTAAGTCTCCTGCCGAATTACACTCTCTTCCACATGCCCGACAGACATGATTAGTATGGTGTGTTACCACCACCAGTGGCCCGGTTGTCACTCATCTGTCTCGTTTTATGACTACGAAGATGACTCATGAGTCCAGCTTTACTGAGGCAGGGTCTTGCACAGACATTGCATGTCAGAATCAAAGGAAGACCCTTCCCTTCTGGAAGTGTAACAGCGATGCCCTTCCTGACATCCCTCCTTACTTTCTCATGTGCAACTCGAGATTTCTCAAACGTGGCTGTCCCCTCATGCACAATCCTTCTCCACCTGCTACGATCAATAGCTATGCCTTCACATGTGTCAGGAGAGATGCAAGCATCTCTTAAGGAAGCCTTCATCAAGTCCTTATACCACTTTTTTGGTTTATGTGGAGGCCGTTCTTCTTTAGCTAACTCTCCATAAAAGAGTTGTTTTGGCATCCTTGAATCCTTCATTCTGACCAGATGACCACTCCATCTGAGCCTTTGCTTTAACACAAGAGCTTCTATACTTTCACTCCGAGAGCCTTCCAATATTTCAAGATCACTGATGCGGTCCTTCCACTTAATGCTATAGATCCGTCTGAGGCACATCTGATGGAAACGTTCCAGATGTTTAAGGTGGTATCGATATGTACCCACGTCTCGCAGGCATAGAGAAGAGAAGGGAGAACACATGCCTTGTACACCTTTATCTTTGTCTTTCTGCATATGTCTCGCCGATTCCAGAGGCACTTTTCTAGCCTTCCGAAAGCAACACTTGCTTTCCTAATTCTATATGGAACTTCATCATCCACATTGCCATGTCTATTAATAGTGCTTCCCAGGTAGACAAACTGATCGACTACATCAAGTCATTTACCATACACATAGATATTTGGTACACTATACTGCTTACCAGGGGCAGGTTGATGCATGACAACAGTTTTCTTGAGATTGACTGTCAATCCTAAGGCAGTGCAAGCATCAGAGAATGCATTCAAAATGTGTTGCATATCAATCTCTGTGTGTGCTACTAGCTCACAATCATCAGCATACAAAAGGTCTCTTATGACAGAGGTAAATATCTTTGTTTTTGCAGCAAGGCGCCTGATATTAAATATGCTGCCAGAGGTTCGATAATGGACGTAAACACCGTATCTGCAGTTTCTGAATGCAATACAGAACACCATCGCGAAATATATGGAAAATAGGGTGGGTGCTAGAATATCCCCCTGTTTCACTCCATTTTGTATTGAAATGGGCTCCGACATCTTCCCTCTAAAATTCACCCTACCATTCATGTCTTCATGAAAAGACCTAACCAAAGCAAGGAAATTTTCAGGACACCCAAGTTTCTGGAGGACTTTCCACAATGCTTTTCTATTGACGGTATCAAAGGCTTTTGTTAGATCGACAAACACCTGATACAAATCCAGACCCTGTTCCACACACTTTTTCTGAAGCTGTCTAGCTGAAAAGATCATATCAGCTGTGCCACGTCCCACATGAAAGCCAGATTGACTTTCTGGAAGAACACAATCTGCAACGTATTTCAGCAGACGATCCAGAAGTATCCTGCATAAAACCTTTCCTACAGCAGACAGCAATGATATTCCCCTATAATTACCACAATCATTCCTGTTGCCCTTTCTCTTATACAGGACCACCATTACTGCATCTCTCCAGCCCTCAGGTACAGATTCCCTAGTCCATACCTTACCAAACAAAGAGTGAAGTTTCTGCAGAATTTTCTCACCACCATGCTGTAACAACTCCGCATGTATGCCATCCATACCCGGAGACTTCCCATTATTCAACTTTGAGACAGCCATTGCAACTTCTTCCAACTTTGGTGGTTCTGCGAGTGCTGCCTTCACAGGCAATCCAGAGATGAGATTGAGAACATCCTCACTAACTACAGACTGCTGATTCAAAAGTTCATCAAAGTGTTCTTGCCACCTTTGCAGAATTCCTTGTGAATCACGAAGAAGTTCTTTACCATCCCTGCTTCGAATTGGTGTCATCAGGGAAGATGTCGGTCCATAAACTTCTCGCAAGAGACCATACAACAGCTTTGTGTTATTGGAATCTGATGCCGCCTGTATCTCGTCAGCCTTCTTACTCCACCACGTATCCCTCATCTGAGAGAGCTTTTGCCTCACACGTGATTTTACGTCCTTGAGTTCCCTATGCAACACTTCCCTTTCCTGTGACTTTGCTGACAAATAGCGTGACCAAGTACGTCTTTTATCAGCCAATAAATCATCTATATGTTCATCATTTTCTTTGAACCAATCTTGATGCTTTCTTTGTATCAATCCCAAAACTTTTTTGCCTATATCATAAACTGATTTTCTAAGGGTCGGCCAATCCTCCCCAATATCTGCAGCATTCATTTCCTCTCGTAAAGATCTCTTCACACTATTATACCTAAGACGATCAACATTCAGTCTTTTAGGCAGGGTAATCCCTGCAGTTCGGATTTTATGTTTTGTGACTAATTTCACTTTTGCACGTACTAGGCGGTGGTCAGTCCAACACTCAGCTCCACGAAGAACACGAACACACTGCACATCCTGTCTGTCACGCACCCTAACTAGGATGTAATCCAGAATATGCCATTCTTTAGATGCAGGGTGCATCCATGTAGTCTTAAGCTTATTCTTTTGTTGAAACATGGTATTGGTAACACACAGACTCAGCTCCTCACACATCTGCAGCAAAAGCATGCTATTACTATTACACTTCCCCACCCCATGCTTTCCAATTACAGTCCATGTGTTAAAATCCCTACCCACTCTAGCATTAAAGTCACCCAGTACAATGACTTTGTCTGCCCGAGGGATATTTCTTATAAAGCCCTTCAAAGCATGGTAGAAAGAAAGTTTTTCGTCATCAGTATAGCACATAGTTGGAGCATACACATTCACCAAGGTCATATAATTTCCTTTAGCCAAAGGAATTCTCATGGACATAAGACGCTCGTTAATTCCGATTGGGAATTCTTCCAATTTGTCCACAAGAGTAGTCTTAACAGCAAATGCCACTCCAGCTTCTCCTCTAAGCTCTTCATCTCTCCCTTTCCAAAAGAATATATATTTATCCACAAGATTTTGTAAGATGATCATCTCCAGGTAATCTCATCTCAGATAAAGCAACGATGTCAAGATCATAGCGTTGAAGCTCCTTCGCAACAAGCGTAGTCCTTCTTTCAGGACATTCAGAGGACTTGTGGTCAAGCAGTGTCCTTACATTCCAACAGCCAATATTCATTATTTTCTTTGGTTCTATCACAGTAGCATGATGACGGCCGGGTTCAGATTGTGATTCTCTGGAGCCCCTACCGGGCCAGACTCTTTCAGCCGATGTGGTTCCAGATTCCTTACTGCCATTTATTTTTATACTGTTTCGGTACATCATTGATTTTTGCTTTTTAAGGCTACAGTCAGCCATTCAGTTGAGACTCACAGCACTATCAACAGTCATGAATTAGTTAATCACTTTAATCAATCCAATGTAGTTATCGTGCAATACCTGTGCAAAAAGATTTTTTTTTAAGTGAGGAAAGTCAATCCCACTCACTAAGCAACAGTAGCCATAATCCGAAAAGAAGAACAAGTCAACATCATTGGTAACCACTGAGCCGCAGGTTTTATGTCGGAGTTATCCCAGTTACCTGAGTTACCTTCTCCTAGAAGGATGCCCTAACAAAGGCTAGGAGTCCTTCACTCCCAATGGTTTAACCGCGCGATCGGGTATTCAGTCCGATTATTTCTATGTCCCCGCGCATGATACAGCCTTAAGCCTTAAGAAGAAAAGAAAAGAAAAAAAAACACATTTATTGGATGGCCGTTGACTCTCAAGAGTTCCTCCGCCCTTTGACGGGTTTTGTTTTTCATCCCGCAGGGTGTCCAATAAACACCCTCCTCACCAAGCAAGCTTGGTGGGGTTACCGGTTTAGTCGCCGACGACCCGACCATGCAACAGGTTGTTCTGGGTTACATGTTACCAGTAGCACTCGAAAGTGACCTGCCATACAAAAAAATACAGTTATATGTACAATCAAAAGATGTAAGGATACAATGGTTGGTGAAGAAGAAAGTATGATTTAAATTCGCTTTGTGTATATATTTGTGTGCGGTGCGTGTTGATATATAATACTGTGTGTATGGGTTTTCTAGAAAAAACTGTGTATGATTTTTCTAGAATTTGGGATGTACTTACATATATCTTTACGAAGTAGAATGTCGTGTTTTCGATCGTGGTTGCTACACATGGTAACACAGATTTACGACAAGGAGACACAGTTATTTTCTTTTTGTAGAATCATTAAAGGTACTGTTCCAATACCTAAGGAATGTATATATATATATATATATATATACAGATACTTATCTAGTTTTTCCAAAGAGATGGGTATTTCCAAGGCAGTGGAAGACTTTGAACTTCTTTTCAAGTTAAAGTGATACCATGTGTTGTATACGTCTGTGTATAAATTTTCTGTTTTTCCCTTCTTTGTATTTCAGATGGTTTTTCTTTTTTCTTTAAATATGTCTTGTTACGTTTTCATTCAAAAGTTATTCAGATAATGATTTTATTTTTTATTTTATTTTATTCCTTTGTTCCGATCAAAAATCGCAGTTAATTTTCAAATTTCGTAAAATCCATTATTTGCAATGTTTATAATTACTACATTCGCAAAAGATTCGGTTAATATAGGGCGTAACAAATATCAGAAAATCAAAAAAAAAATGTGTGTAATAGGTGTAAAACAACTTCCTATGAACGAATATGAAAAAAAAAATTCGCGCACGCGAAAGGGGGGTGGGGGAGAGGCCTCGGAAAATTCACATCGGGAAGTTCCGAAAGCGTCTGAGGGGCTGACCCGGGCACCAAAACAAAAAAAAAATAGTGTAATATGTGTAAAACAACTTGCTCTAAACGAATATGACAAAAAAGAATGCGCTCTCGCGAAAGAGGGGTGGGGGAGAGGCCTCGGAATATTTATATCGGGAATTTCCGAAAGCGTCTGAACCGGGCACAAAAGCAAAAACAAAAACAGCGTAATAGGTGTAAAACAACTTGCTCTAAACGACTATCATGAAAAAAATGCGCGCTCGCGAAAGGGGGGTGGGGGAGAGGCTTCGGAAATTTCACATCTTCAGTCCACGGCCTTTAAACTAAGAAAAATAGTGTAATTGGTGTAAAACTACTTGTTCTAAACGAGTATCAAGAACACACACTCACACATGAATCATAAACTCCGTATTTCACAAAAAAAAAAAATAAAGAGAAGAAATTCTGGAAAAAGTGAAGAAATGTTGGATCTCCGCCATGTGAATCAAAATACGTGTCAGAAACATCTTGAAATACTACAGAAATTATGTTACGAAAATGATAATGTATACATACCTCTTTGAGTGGTCCATCGATAATGATGATAAAGAAATGAGTTGGATTTGAACTCAGAATATTGACTAACACAACTACATACTACAAGACTCAAAATATTCAGCCAAGTCACCACCCTTTAACTAGCAATAATAATAACATCAATAACATAACAGCCAAAAGATTTATTTGTTCTGAAAATAACAATCATAGTAACAATCATATGTTCTTTAATATTCACATTCACGCATGCATAATACAGAACGGAACACATAAATGAAGGATGCATTACTTAGTATATATTACATCTAGAGAATTTTGATTAATAAGTCAAATATGCAAATTATAAAGATAATTAATTGCTTTACTAAACAGTGTTGTAAAGGTGAAAGAATAAATTTGGGAAAAAAATACACGCCAAAACTAATTAATAAAGGATAATTAGGGAAGGATTGACACAAAATAATAATTTTTTCTGTCTCTTTTTTTCTGATAAATGCATCTTAATAAGTGAGAAGAATTGCATATATCTGAACTATTTCAAAGAAAAGCATAAATTTAATGTTTAAAATAGCTTTAACCAAGGAATGAGATCCAACATTTCTTCACTTTTTCCAGAATTTCTTCTCTTTATTTTTTTTTTTTGTGAAATACGGAGTTTATGATTCATGTGTGAGTGTGTGTTCTTGATACTCGTTTAGAACAAGTAGTTTTACACCAATTACACTATTTTTTCTTAGTTTAAAGGCCGTGGACTGAAGATGTGAAATTTCCGAAGCCTCTCCCCCACCCCCCTTTCGCGAGCGCGCATTTTTTTCATGATAGTCGTTTAGAGCAAGTTGTTTTACACCTATTACGCTGTTTTTGTTTTTGCTTTTGTGCCCGGTTCAGACGCTTTCGGAAATTCCCGATATAAATATTCCGAGGCCTCTCCCCCACCCCTCTTTCTCGAGAGCGCATTTTTTTGTCATATTCGTTTAGAGCAAGTTGTTTTACACATATTACACCATTTTTTTTTTGTTTTGGTGCCCGGGTCAGCTCCTCAGACGCTTTCGGAACTTCCCGATGTGAATTTTCCGAGGCCTCTCCCCCACCCCCCTTTCGCGTGCGCGAATTTTTTTTTTCATATTCGTTCATAGGAAGTTGTTTTACACCTATTACACACATTTTTTTTTTGATTTTCTGATATTTGTTACGCCCTATATTAACCAAAGATTCTTCCTGTTTAATATATTTCACTTTAAATTTCCTCAAATCAATGCTCAGTCATTCAGGAAGACATTCAAGGCTTTTTTGAGTTTTATTTATTATAGCCTTCGCAGCTTTTCAGAAATTTCTTGGCGATTTTCTAGGAGCTTAAAAAAGCACATGTTGATCGGAGGCCGACGCACATACATACATACATACATGTACACACATAGGTACACACACACACACACACACACACACACACACACACACACACACATATTTACACATATACATATATACATGTGTGTGAGTGTGTGTACATTTCCACTAGTACATACGTCCACGCATGCATACGTGTAAATCTCGAAAAGTATAAATCTTCATACCTATACGCTCGAAGATTCATTCATACACACACGCAAAAAAAAAACATCACACCTTCTAAATATCTATCCTGAATAAGGGGATATATATTACATACATATAAATATAAATTTATATAAATGTTTCTGTATCTTCAGATTTTAATACGCTAGAGCATTGGTTTTAAATTGATATTAATGAAATTAATATTCAATTTTTCACCCTTATTACTTTAAATTTATCTATATATAAAATGTATATTATATATATTAGAATTTTTATCCGCAAACGAAAAGATCTTCGATGATTTTGTCCTTCTTTATAACACCCCATTAAAAGACTGGATTCAATAGAAAAATATATTAAATAAATAATAATGAAATACAGTGCTCAGGTGCACCACAACTTGTCAGAAAGTGCGTATAAAGTATTTGCAGTAATGTACAAATGTCTGGAAAGTGAACAGTGTATGAGCCAGATACATGCTTGCGTGTGTATGGAGGGGAGAAAATCATGTGTAGTGTTGGCGAATCTCAGGAAGCATGGAAGTTTTGAAGGATGCAGTGCTCCGACAACTAACAACTGATGCCGGCAGTTTGTTCCATGCTTCAGCAACTCTCAGCGTGAAAAAATATTTCCTAAAGTCATGGGAGCTGTGCTGTTTTCTGACTTTGTAAATATGTCCACGGGTGTTAGACGGGTGGAGTTTGAAAAGGTGCTCAGAGTTATTGTTTGTAAGATGGTTAATAATTTTATGGGTGTCTGCCAAGTCAGCTGCCAGACGTCGGAGTTTCAATGTGTCCATGCCCAGGGAAGTAAGGCGTTCAGAATAATATTATATTAAGAACACAAATTTTAAAAACAAATTAGGCAAACGGTTTCCAAATATTGCGAATTCAAACACCGACACACCTTCCATGAACAACCCCCGCCCCTGAATATAGAAACCAGCAACATTTTAGAAGATACTATAATTTATTCAAATATAATAACAATAACTATACTGGGCAGAATAGGAACAACTCGGGGAGGAGACGGAAACCTAAAAAGATTTACATAGATAGTACGACTGATTTTAAAATTAGATATAGGGCACATACAAACTCATTTACTAACCACGAAACTAAAAATTCAACCACATCAATAAATTTAAAATACACAATAAAGAATTTAGTGTAGATTGGTTTATAATAACGGAAACCACACCATATAATACATACGCTAAAAATTGCAATTTATGCACGCAGGAAGCGATCCACAAACCTCGTGCTAACAAAAAAAGCTTACTTAATAAGATATCTGATGTTATAATTGGCTATAAACATAAATGTCCTTCAACTTTTAAATTCTTCCCCCAAAATAATTAGCCATTAAGATTTTAATCTAGTCACCCCCTTCATATTGTGGATTCGTCTTAAAATACATAGCGTCGTAATGTCTGTTAACCTGTAACTTTAATTTTAATTATATCCATCCCGCATGAAGAGTAGGTCCGACTAAATATTCGTTTTTTAAAAATTCTCAAATCTTTCATATCTCTTAAAATTTGGTTCTTTTCCTTTTGAACGGCACTTTGTAACATAATTTCTAGGTAAGTAAAAAGTTTTAAACTTCGTATGCTGGTAGAATGTGTTTATAAAACATCATTTTCTCTTGGCTTTATTGAGAAAATTCTATAGGTTGTAAGATATTTCGTCTAAAATTTCTTGCATTTCGGCAATTTTAACCAATCAATTACCTCCATTGACGTAAATAACATTCTGTGCATAATGAATATGTCTCTCCTTTAAGAAACAGATTGGGTTTATTTACATTTATGAAGAAAAAAAGATACCCTTCCCCAACCTCTAACCCTAACCCTAACTAACCCTAACCCTAACTAACCCTAACACTAACCCTACATCTAAAATAGATTGAAATGCAATAGATCGATACTAGGGCCATAATTATGGGTGACATTTTCATTTGACACCGCTAGAAATAAATCCCATTTTCCGTAGCGGTGTCGTATGAAATTGTCACCCATAATTATAACCCTAGTATCGATCTATTGCATTTCAATCTATTTTAGATTTAGGGTTAGGATTAGGGGTGGGGGAAAGGTATCTTTTTTTTTCACAAATCTGTTTCTTAAAGGAGGGACATATTCATTATGCACAGAATGTTATTTACGTCAATGGAGGTAATTGATTGGTTAGAATTGCCGAAATGCAAGTAATTTCAGACGAAATATCTTACAAACTATAGAATTTTCACAATAAAGCCAAGAGAAAATAATGTTTTATAAACACATTCTATCAGTATACGAAGTTTAAAACTTTTTAGTTACTTAGAAATTATGTTACAAAGTGCCGTTCAAAAGGAAAAGATCCTAAAATTTTAACAACTTGAGGATCTTTTCGGTTTGAACGGCAGTTTTTCTAGCGGTGTCATATGAAATTGTCACCCATAATTATGACCCTAGTATCGATCTATTGCATTTCAATCTGTTTTAGGGTTAGGGTTAGGGGTGGGGAGAAGGGTATCATTTTTTCTTCACAAAAGTAAATAAACCCAATTTGTTTCTTAAACGAGTGACATATTCATACGGCACAGAATGTTTTTTTTACCTCAATAGACGTCAGTGATTGGTTGAAATTGCAGAAATTGAAGAAGAAAAACAACAAATATCTTACAAACTATAGAATTTTCTCAATAAAGCCAAGAGAAAAAGATGTTTTATAAACACATTCTACCAGTATACGAAGTTTAAAATTATTTAGTTACCTAGAAATTATGTTAAAAACTGCCGTTCAAACCGAAAAGATCCCAACTTGATATCAACGAACCGCTTGGGATTTTGTGAGTTGGAGTTTTTGGATTGTGTTATTGTTTGTGAAGAGGTCGGCTGTCTGTTTGGTTCCTGCCACAGTCTCGTAAACCTTGATGATTTCACCTACTTTCTGTAGGTACTCCATCATGGTCACGATGATAGTGATGTCGTCCGCGTACGCTGTAACCGATCCTCCACCTCCTGGATTCGTCGGGATGCCTCTCAGCTTTCGCAGCAATGGCTCGAGGGCCACTACGTATAAAAGCGGAGAGAATGGATACCCTTGGTGAACCGTGCCCAGATCTTATCTACTCCATTCCTTAACTCGTGTGTGTGTATATATATATAAAATACACACACACACACATGTATATATATATATATATATATGTGTGTGTGTGTATATGTATGTATATATATATGTGCGTGTGTGTATTTTTTATCGTGTTTCAGTCATTAGACTGCAGCCATGCTGGGGCACCACCTTGAAAATTTTGTTGTCAAATTAATCGTTATTTCGTCCGTATTTACATTCTGAGTTCAAAATCCGCCGACCTCGACTTTGCCTTTTGTCCTTTCGGGGTCGATAAATGAAGTACCAGTGAAACACTAGGGTCGATGTAATCGACTAGCCCCCTCCCCCAAAATTTCAGGCCTTGTGTCTTTTATAGAAAGGATTATTATTAGTTTCAGCCAGAGGCTGTGGCCATTCTGGGGCACCGCCATTGGCACTAATGCTTGGTTATTTAAGACCCACTTTCCGGTTCTGTCTCCAGAAAATGTTCTTATGAATTAGTGAACTGGATAAAATTGCCCTTCCTTGCATCTCTTACCGTGATGTCGGTTCATCTGGTTTCTTAGATAAAAATCAATCTAATTGTTCTTTGGACACATCTACCGTAGATCTCTGAGGTCTTTTAGCGATGTATTGAAAAGATGCGAGTCTTTGAACTCAAAGCTGTTTCAGTGTTGGGCTCTTGCTCTGAACGGAGATAGCAAGATCGTTGGTACTATGCAGTAGCGTCCAGTGCCGTGATTGGTAAAGCTTTCAATCCCAACGTTGGGGGCTAGACCCTCCGGGATCTTCCACATATACATCACAGCATACCTTTCCCATCTTCTCTTCAGAGAGTAGAGCCTCATCTCTTTTAGCCTCTCCCAGTAGTCCATCTGTTGCACTGAGGCAATCTTCTTGGTATAGTGGCGTTGGGTTGCCTCCAGTTCTGTCGTTAATTCGGCACTTTCAGGTAGCTATAATTGGGAGCAATAAGCTAGGCATGTAAGAACAAATTTTCTCCATAGGAGTCGCATTCGTGTTCTGAATGATCTTGGAACTCAACCAGTCAGTCGTCTTGGACATTGTCGATGTCTTAGTAATATGTATACGGGACGATGCTTCGCCACTCAAGTGAATTCCCAGGTTACACACCGACTCTGCTGGGATTGCAACACGTCCTGGTCCTGCATATTGTTTTACCTCAGCCCACTTTTATATTGCGTTCCAACCCTTCCGTAGCTTTCATGTAGCTTCAGGGTCCTTGATCGCTTCTAATATTTTTGTATCATCAGCATAACTGGTGAGAGGGGACCGACTCTATGAGTGAGGGCAGGGCTGAGAGGATCCACCACGCACAGTAGTGGTCATTGATGAAACCCGTCAAAAGTTGATGTCCCCTTAGAAAGAGCAGAATTGAATTACCCTAGTTTGCTAACAATACCTCTGTCTGTCTGTTTTTCTGCTTGCATTTCTGAGAATCTTTTATGGTTAAGCATCCAACTGTACTTGAACCGCCAACGCTGAGTTCCAAGTAACTACAATGTTGAAAATTACTTAGGAACAACTGATATAAACTTGTTTATCATAACTCTCCCTCTCTCATTTATATATATATATATATATATATATATATATATATATATATAATATATATATATATATTATATATATATATATATATATATATATATATACACACACACACATTATTGACAGCAGCTGCAAAGTGACTGAAGGGCCTGTTGTTTGCTTATGTATGTGTGTGTGTGCGCGCACGTACGCATACTAGTGCTTCTGCATTTTGTTTCCGAAGACTTCCTCCGAAACCGTCTATGTTCGTTGAAATCCGGGATCTTTTCCTTTTGATAGCCAGATTTCAACACAATTTCTAGTTAACTAAACACTTTAAAACTACTGGTAGAATGTGTAAAAAAAAAAAACATTATTTTCACTTGGCATTCTTGAGAAAATTGTAATTTGTTCGTAACGTAGTTTAATTTTTCGAATTTTAACCAATCCTACGCTCTCTTTTGAGCTGAAATCATTTGCTGCGTCTAAAAGCTCAGACAACATCCTGACACTCGATATTGATAAACAAACGAGGAGGGTTGTGTTGGCATGTGCTAGAAACAACAGCCATATCTCTTAAATCGATGAATTTCGTCGCCCAATAAAAATATTAACGATATTTTTTGAATATTTTCTTTCTTTTTTTTTTACCAAAAAGGCTTCTCCCGTGGTTTTGAAGGGCTAAAAACAACAAAAACAAAACAATAATATGCCTAAATCGGGTGCGTGGAGTGTGGGTCGTATTGTAAAAATTTGCGAAATATTTTTTCATAAAAGGATGCCCCAGCTTGTCGGAGGCTGTGATATAAATTGGGGAAAAAAATCCTCGACACCAGTGCGTAATTGGTACTTAATTTATCGACCCCGAAACGATGAAACATTGATCCCCTATTTCTGGTTTATTTACCTTTTGTGTAAATTTGTTCCGGCAAGGGGCAAAACACAGAGGGGACAAAGCATCAGAGACAAAAGTATTAAGTCGATTCTATCGACACCAGTGCGTGCGTGTGTAACTGGTACTTCATTTATCCCTAAGCCTAACCCTAACCCTAACCCTAACCCTAAGCCTAACCCATAACCCTAAACCTAACCCCTAACCCTATCTCGTGACAGCCTTCCGGCATCGGTCGCTAGCTTTGGTTAGGTTTAGGGTTAGGGGTTAGGTTCAGCGTTAGAGGTTAGGTTTAGGGTTAGGGTTAGGGTTAGGGTTAGGGGTTAGGGTTAGGGTTAGGGTTAGGGTTAGGGGTTAGGTTTATGGTTAGGGTTAGAGTTAGGGATAAATTAAGTACCAGTTACGTACTGGGGCCGGTCTAAACAACGGCAGTAATTTGTTATTGATATTGATAAATAAACGTGAATAATCGTAAAGAAAAAATTTACTAATAATCGTAAAGAAAAAAATCCCACCGTGGGGCCGGTAGGTTAGCCTGATATCGAACTCACGAACGCTACATTACGAACAAAACGGATGTTGTCTCAGTTTTTAGACGCAGCAAATGATTTCAGCTCAAAAGAGAGCATAGGATTGGTTAAAATTCGAAAAATTAAACTACGTTAAACGAACAAATTACAATTTTCTCAAGAAAGCCAAGTGAAAATAATGCTTTCTTTTGACACATTCTACCAGTATACGAAGTTTTAATGTGTTTAGTTAACTAGAAATTGTGTTGAAATCTGGCTATCAAAAGGAAAAGATCCGAAATCCGCCATCTTTCTATGTATGCCCGTCTATCAAAGTGCTCCGCATTAACGTAGTCGTGTGTGTGTGTGTGTGTGTGTGCGTGCGTACGTGTATTGGTGTGTTTTAGCTTTCGACACTTCATACCATCTGTCAACTGATCATTGATGTCAGGTGACATGATACGCTTTATTTTTAGACGACAGAGGGCGACACAGGAGAGAAGAGCTAGGTTGCTTTTGTCATCATTTTTTTTTTTTGTTAGAGTTGTTTATTTTCTTGTTTCCCCAGCCGCAGTTTACCAGGGATTAAATGTTTAGGTTGTAAGATATTTCGTCTAAAATTTCTTGCATTTCGGCAATTTCAACCAATCACTGACGTCTATTGAGGTAAGAAACATTCTGTGCATAATGAATATGTCCCTCGTTTAAGAAACAGATTGGGTTTATTTACATTTGTGAAGAAAAAAAGATACCCTTCCCCTAACCCTAACCCTAAAACAGATTGAAATGCAATAGATCGATACTAAGGTCATAATTATGGGTGACAATTTCATATGACACCGCTAGAAAAAAATGGCAGTTTTTTCTAGCGGTGTCATATGAAATTGTCACCCATAATTATGACCCTAGAATCGATCTATTGCATTTCAATCTATTTTAGATTTAGGGTTAGTTAGGGTTAGGGGTGGGGGAAGGGTATCTTTTTTCTTAACGAATGTAAATAAACCCAATCTGTTTCTTAAACGAGGGACATATTCATACGGCACAGAATGTTCTTTACCTCAATGGACATATTTGATTGGTTAAAATTGCCGAAATGCAATAAATTAAAGACGAAATATGGTACAAACTACAGAATTTTCTCAATAAAGCCAAGAGAAAATGATGTTTTATAAACACATTCTACCAGTATACGAAGTTTAAAACTTTTTAGTTACCTAGAAATTATGTTGAAAACTGCCGTTCAAACCGAAAAGATCCCAAAGTTGACCTAGGCGTGATTTGAACCCAGAATATAAAGAGTTGTAACCGAATACCGCTTGGCATTTTGTCCGATGCGCTAACGATTCAGCCAATCCATAACCAACCCTCACCAACTTCAAGTTCATGAGGGCTTTATTGCATAGACTTATTCTGAACCCTTATGAGTGCACATATAAAACGTTTTTCACCAAAGACTCCATTCAGACGAAAATTACCGTTCCCTCTCTGCGGTTACGAGAACTTTACAAGACACAACCGCCCGCTGAATCCGTCCCGCACACAGTAATGGCCGTTCACCATTGCTCCACAACTCAATAATGATGGGTTAGTGCATGGACACGAGAACGTATCTCACATAGGGCCCAATAACGGCATATCTGTCCTTGTTGAGCCCAAAACTAATAATGTCCCCAGTAGTAACCCCAGGTCAAGAATAACTGACCTGGGGTTAGTACTGCCTACACTAATCCTTAGGTTGAAAGTTCTCGATAATAAAATACTTATCTGGTGTTCGCGAACACCTGGAGTCCCTTAAAAAACGTTGTCGTCTATTTAGAAAACATCCTTCCCTCGCCGCCAACACTCCGACTCTCTTCATAACAACACAGCGTCGCCATCTCAGCTGTGGTTTACTTTCTACTTCTCTCCCACCTTTTCTATGTCTTTAGTCGTGGGTTGATCTAATTATAGCACAAACCACCACAACAATAACAACAACAACAACCACAACAATAACATTGTCACGCTAGTTTAGAAAAAGCGGACCCTATGTAAATCTAGTTTAGCACAATATACATCCACAGATAAGTTATGTAGATATGTAGGGAGGTTTGTTGGTAGATAAAAGGCGGCGAGCTGGCAGAAACGTTAGCACGCCGGGCGAAATGCGTAACCGTATTTCGTCTGCCGTTACGTTCTGAGTTCAAATTACGCCGAGGTCGACTTTGCCTTTCATCCTTTCGGGGTCGATTAAATAAGTACCAGTTACGCACTGGGGTCGATGTAATCGACTTAATCCGTGTGTCTGTCCTTGTTTGTCCCCTCTGTGTTTAGCCCCTTGTGGGTAATAAAGAAACAGGTATGTATGTATGTATGTATGTATGTATGTATGTATGTATGTATGTTTGTATGTATGTACGTTCGTATTGTTCGTATGTTTATTTGTATGTTGTGCATACATGTGTGTGCGTGCATATGTATATACTTGCATATAGGTATGTGCTTACGTGTGGTGTTGATGTATTATATTTTAAGTATTTTTCTAATAAAATCAAAAAAGACACTGAATTTTTAGAAGAGTAATTTCAGTAGAAAATTATATGAACGTATTGGTGAGGGAATGAAATCTTTCTCGACACTGAAAACATATAGGGACAGTCAGTAAGTTCGGTAGACGGAAGCCGTGTGGAAGCCTGTTTTCTGTGTGCGTGTCCTCCACTACTGCTTGACAACTGCTGTTGATTTGTTTACTTTCTTCGACAATAGGGAGCGATAGAATAAATACCAGACTTAAAAATCATTCTATCGAAACCTTTCAAAGCTCTGCCTCAGCCATCTTTAAAACAAATAAACGGTAAAGGTAAAAAAAAAAATTGTCAAAGTACCATTTTTCGTGCTGACAATTACAGAATATCTGCTTCCTACATTTGTTTCTGTTCCTTCTCACTCTGTTTCTTTACTTGGCACGAAACCTTCTCTGATTGAAAAAGGCGAAAATGGACGTCTTACCCGCTCACAAGTATCACTTCAACGCTTGCTTACGAACTGACTTCACATAAAAAGAAATTCAATGAAACTCATTTTAATCTGCCGCCAATATATCGACCAAACACAATTCATAGCATTATAGAATATATTTTTATAACAAAGCATAATAAGACAATTTGTGCATTAGTATCCTATCAACACCCTTTAACATAATACTAATGTCGGATAATGGCTGAAATATTTTGCACAGCGAAGTGTAAGGTGTCCATTGGCAGACTTGTTAGCATCTGTGCTCAATTCTTGCTGAAATCATCTTGGCTTTTCAATACTCCGAGGTCGATTAATAAACTACCTGTCCAGTTGGTTCTTTCTCTCGGTCTCTTTCCTCCCTCAGAATCGGTTATACTGCGTTGTAAGCAGGTCGCCCCGACAATCCTCGCGACAACCCCATTCGTCTAAGAAAAGAAGGTGCAAGATAGAAGCTCGTAACCTCTTTTCATCAAAAATGTTGCATCCACCTTCACAAAGAAACAGAATGTTACGGACTTGGATGGATCGAAGTGTTATATTGTATTAATATAGACCAACATAAACAATAAACTAACGAAGAACACTACAGAAATGGCGGCGGAAATTGAGACAAGTGGATGGTCATATTGGTATATTCAATAAAATCAAGGCTTTTAGGTTTCTAACCATTGCTAGTGAATAATTATCTGGATGTAAAGTCTGTATTGTCGTCTCTTTAATGATGAAGAGAGCGAGCGGTGTTAACATCCCTGATACTGTGGGGGCGAGGTGGAGAAAGAAGGGGTACCTGGTATTACTCAGTTGAATCTTTAAAATATATAGTTACTGCTTATGGCTACATATACATTGTGTGTGTGTGTATGTGTGTATATGACAATGTGTGCGTACACATACACAGACACACGCACGTATGCATACACACAAACACACAGATATACATGTATGTATTATATAGAATTACTTTTTCAAACTCCTCTCTTACGGGAACTTGTGGTGTGATCGCCAAAAAGATATATGAACAGCACAAAAATGCATCGACATACATTGCACCTGAACAATTCATGCATTTGTGCACGTCTTGTTCATGTCTGCACATTCTAGGCATACAAAAATACACATTACGTACACAAATACAACATATGAATTGTGTGTGTGTATATATATGTGTGTGTGTGTGTGTGTCTTATGTGTGTGTGTGTGTGTGTGTGTGTGTGTGTGTGTGTGCAAGTGCATGCATCTGCACACAATTACATAAAAGCACACAGCACGTGTTTGTGATTTTATGAAATTATAGAAGAGACTTTTCTCTTTTTGATATCTGCAACTCCAGCCGCGCCCACCTCCATAGATAATCTGCAATAAGAAAATCATCTTTTGTTTCTACATATATACTCAGTTGTAGATTTAAAAAAAAGATCCTCTCTCCGTATTTCAATAAAGAATCTCGTGATATTCTTTCATGGAATTAATAATAATTTGAAAAGAAAATGGGAGGAGGGGGGCGAAAACAGCAAAAATATAAAAGGACCCCTCCCCCTCAGCACCTAAAATCTGAAGATAGAAAATAAAAAAAAAAGTAAAATGAAGAAATAAAATGTAGAATTTGGTGGTGATGATGATGATGATGATGATGATAGTGGTGGTGGTGATGATGATGATGATAGTGGTGATGATGATGATGATGATGATGATGATAGTGGTGGTGATGATGATGATGATGATGATGATGATATGATGGTGGTGGTGGTGATGATGATGATGATAGTGGTGGTGGTGATGATGATGATGATGATAGTGGTGGTGGTGATGATGATGATGATGATGATAGTGGTGGTGGTGGTGATGATGATGATGATGATGATGATGATGATGATGATGATAGTGGTGGTGGTGATGATCATCTGTCATGATTGATGAACATTTCATTAAGGCAGTAATATATGCTAAATAACGGTGATGATGTTAACGGTGATGATTATGATGATGCTGGTGATAATGATGATGATGATGATAATGATGATGATGGTGATAATCATGATGATGGTGATAATGATGGTGATAATGTTGCTGGTGATAATGATGATGATGGTGGTGATTGTAAGATTGAAAAAAAATCCTGATAGATTTATTGATATTGTCTTCGTATTTACTGACACGCCCCCCCCCCCAAAAAAAAAACACATTCATGTATAAATAGGTTATATACGGCGTGTATAAATATATAAAATCATATTTACGGAAACCAATGCCTTTCCGCACGCGCATTTATGCCTGCGTTTATGTGAGTGTATATTTTACAAATCCATGTCTACGTACGTGTGTGTAAACGTCACACACGCACGCACACACACACACACACACACACACACACACACACGCGCGCGCCTTTACATACATAGATGCATGTACGAATGTGTGTGTGTATGAATGTAATGTAGGTGTGTGCGTTATGTTTGCCTGCAGTGAAATGTATGTGTGTGTGTTTGTTATGCAACGTTTGTGTGTAAGATATTTAAGATGTGTTCGTTTATAGAAAGAAATCGCTAACACGATATGAATGATTGTCTTGAAAAATGCCCGCGTTTTCTCTCCTTTTTTTCTTGTTTTCATTTCTTTACTGACTACTTAAGTATATAGTCAGTAAAGAAATGTGTGTGTGTGTGCGCACACACAAAATTCACACATTTACAGACCTAATATACATATGTATCATATGTATATACACTTAAACGTAACTGCACTTTATATATATCCTGAAATATAGCAGTATATATGTATATATATACACACACACACACCACACACACACGCCTTTAGATACACATGAGTATGTGTGTATGTATGCATTTGTAGATTTGCTCTGATGCTCTTGGGCCCAAGTAAGATTGACGTCATCGGCTACAGAATTATAAGTTGGCTGGTCTGCCTCCTGGCGCGCCTGTGTGTGTCCGTTGGTTTGTTGAGACTTATCATGCTGATATTTGAACAATGTCGGATATTCCCTGATGTTGTTCTTTTATATACACCGACATCTTACCGGGATTCGCTATTTTTATGGTATACATACATGAACACGCTTTCAATGTGTACACCTATATGCATTCATACACGCACATCTACACACATAAGCATACACACAAACGCACATACATAAGTACATCCATGCATGTTAAAGAGTGTACACCTATATGCGTACATGCAAGTAGGAATATATACCTTCATATGTTAACTGCAAATGCTTCTGTGAAATTATACTGAGACACGTAGATAAACGCTAATATAATATGTAATTAAGTGTACACACATCTATCTCTGCATTATATACGTATACGAGCTAAGTAGCCCGTCATTGCCGAGCAATTTAAACAACAGAATATCTTTATTTCAATTCTTTTTATTTGATGTCAGACTATGTCTTCCCCGACAAAGAGACCTCTCGATCAGGGCGGATTTCTGCATTTTTGGGGACAATTTGGTGCATAGATATAAAGATTTTTCTTACTTCCTACTCTTGAACACCCAACGAAAATCAGACTATGGGTGAAACAGAGCTCTTCAGTGAGTAAGCTGGCAATGGAAAATGTTTGCCCTTGTGATATGTTGATGGTCTCATTGGAGACTAACTGGAAATTGAAGTTATTTCGAAATTTTAAGCGGACTAAGGGGCATGATATATTGTAGATGGGTACCTTTATCACATCACAACTCCTGATTTCCCAATTTTCCCTAGCATATCAACACTTCAAAACTATAAACCCACAAATACATTTTCATTTCTTTCCAGATTTTTCTGGAAAACATTCAACTCAGTCGTCATCTCCGTGGTCCCTGATTACTGATATCCAGTTAGTCTAAAGCAACAAAGCTTTTCGAAATTGAGTAAGGGAAAATTCTTGCACTGAAAGGGAAAGGAATGAGTGACCGGAAGATTACTGAGAAGATTCGGTGAAGCAGATGGCCAGTGGACAATTTTCTGAAAGATCCTGACGGCTACAACATGGTTCCTGCTTGTGGACACCCCAATAAAGAGATGAAAGAGCCATTATCAGAGCTATGAAGAGGCCACGCTGATCTTCTGTTTTTAAAATCAAGGCATCAGCAGCAGGAGCCTCGACATCCACCGTAAGAAGAGGCGGCTAGGGCGTCCATTATTGTCCCCTTCTCACAAAGCTGTTAGATTGGAGTTTGCTGGGCAAGCATCATACATGGGATGGTGAATGGACCAGGTCTCTGTTCTCTGGTAAGGAAATATGGAATTTGGATGGCCCCGGCGGTTATGGATATTGCTGAGCAAATAAATGTATATAGAATTCTACTTATTCCAAGCAGCAGAACAGTGTAAGTGTGGGGGTGAAATATCTATCAATAAGAAGCCGCCATTTGTCACCATAGATGGCCGTTTCAATGCTGCACGATACATCGATATGTTGGACGGGGCTCACATTGACGAAGAAGGAAGAAGGCTCCATGGCAAGAGTTTTATATTTCAACAGGACAATGCTCCTATTCATAAAGCAAAGGCAACTTTGGATTTCCTCCATGCAATTGGGGTTGAAGTCATGCCATGGCCAGCAAGCAATCCCGACCATAATCCTATAGAGAATACCTGGGGATTATCTCATGAACGCTGTGTATAGCGAGGGCCAGCAGTACTCATCTGGTGACGAACTTGAAACGGCAGGCTTGGAAAGAGCGTCCCCTTGATATGCTGCAGAAGTTGATTGAGAGCATGAAATCACGTGGTTTTCAAGTAATTCAGAAAGATGCTGACCAAACACCCTCTTGTTGATGTATTGCATGAGAATATTATCGAAATATCTCATAACTTCCCCGTTTTGCATCATTTTTGCAAACATTATTTAACATTATAGTTTTGAACAGTGGGGGGGGGGGCGGTTGGCTCTCTATGGTTCTTTTGAATTATTATCTAATATATTTTGGAATTTCAATAAATTTGAATATTGCAATGCCTTCTTCTATTCCATTTCCTATCTTGAGGTGAGTCTCGTGAATTTGGGTACAGAAAAAGAAAAACATTGCTCTGGTTTTATAGCTTTGAAGAGCAGGTTATGGTTCAAGCCTCCAAGCATCGGTGTTCATGGACCGCTATACTTTGCTGACCCCCACATACACCTTAGTGGATCAGTCTTTCTGAAACCAGCCGGTGAAATCAATCGTCTTCACTTCTCTCTCTCTCTCTCTCTCTCTCTTCTCTCTCTCTCTCTCTCTCTCTCTCTCTCTCTCTCTCTCTCTCCCTCTTTCATTTTCACATTTGTCACCAGATGTTCAAGACTTTTCCTTCTCATATGATCACCAATGAACTGATCCTGTTGTCTCTGTGCGCTGTTGAAAAACTTTCTGCCGGTCTAGGGGCTTCGATGTTTGTCACTATCAGCAGAGGGCACTTTTAGCATTCTTCTAGAGAACCACATCTCAACAGTATTGATAAATTTTACTTTACATGTATGTATTGGTTTGTATTGCAAGAAACAACTAGGTTTCTTTCTCTAACATTTTATGTAGTTCAATCTACATAAATTAATGTGTGAAAAACAAAATAGGAATTTGAAAGAAGCATCTATAAAACTAGTTTTTAAACCTCGAATAGTTGTAGGGTCCACCAAAATAAAATAGTAAACACAGGGGTCCACTAGCAAAAAAAAAAGGTTGAGAATCCCTGGTCTAAAGTCTACGTTCCACTGACAACGGCTAAAAGAAGGCTAACAAGATCGAAATATGTCTGGAGTTCTCTCCCATACCTTGTGTGTGTAAAATCATTAAACTAATGCTACCTTGTTCGTACGTCATAAATATTTTTAATTAAATCGTTAAAATTCACTTCATTAAATGTGTTAACACTAACTGTGGTAGATATTTGATTATCTACAATGGAATATTCTCAATAATTTGATTCATTCAGTGACCCAAGTTTGTAGAAAAGCTTCACTGATTTATTGGAACATCAGAACTAGAACAAAACTATTAGAAAGATCTAAAAAGACAACAGTAGCATTGAGTGTCATTCAGAACTCTTAAAAATGTTTAGCTCTGATTTGCAATATCCTCTTATATTGCAAACATAGAAAATGATTTTTCTTTTTTCTTTTCTCCGTTACTTTTACGAGGTCGATGTACAATGGAGAAAAATAACTTGAGATTTTTCTTTCTGGAAAGCATTTGCTTGTCCAGAACAACTTCAGAGAAACATCTTGCAATAACTTGTATTTCTTTCCTTTGAATGATTACTCAACTCCCGACATAAATTCAATCTTCGGAGAAATATATGGATCAATGTGAAGGTGAATAAGGCTATGGAAGAAAAAAAAAAGGGGGGGATGTGAGCGGGCGGCGGTGGCTGAAACAACTTAGGAATCATATAATTAGTTTTATTTTAATATCATTTATATGCACGTAATTTTCCTACCAATAAAATCACCTTAATTCTCGCCTCCTTTACTTCCAAAACAATACATTTATAGTAGGAAAGGTTTTCAATGTCCTGTTTTATTTCATAGATGTTTTCCCTTTTTCCAAACATCTCTAAGAAATACTGAATCATCTTTTTCCCCAATTACAATATTGAAAATACTTCGATTGAAGTACAAACTTGGAAACTTGTCAAAGCAATCGGCAGCTGTTCTCCATATAAGGAACATTGAGAGAATTTTTTAAAATTTTTACTGTAAACCACATTTATAAATACAGTTTGTAGATTGAGTGCAGAGTGGCCTGGGGAGAGATTCTTTTCTGTATCGTGTCAGAAACATGAAACTAGTGTCTAAAGCGGAGATTATATAGCCATCACTTCTAATACACCAAATAGCAAGCCCTTATTTCGCTGTTCCGCTTCTTCCTATTTCTCTCTGGACTAGCCCTTAAGGGAGCATTTACATGGTCAATTGCTCTGCTGGAAATAGCAGCTAATCTCAAAATGACGAATAAAACTGGATACTATAAAGACAAGATGATTGTTGATAACCGACTGAATGCCTTTGATCTTGGCCCAACTCGACTGGGTCTCAAGTTAAACAACACCTCTATCTCTTGGTGCCTACAACTGTTCAATGTGTCTCCTATTTACACCTGAACACAAGTTTCTGTTGTCCCTCTCTCATTGTCTTTCTTTCTTTCTTTCTTTCTTTCTTTCTTTCTTTCTTTCTTTCTTTCTTTCTTTCTTTCTTTCTTTCTTTCTTTCTTTCTTTCTTTCTTTCTTTCTTTCTTTCTTTCTTTCTTTAGGTCTGTCTTTTTCTTTTTAAGAACGACGAACAAGAGTCTATTCGGAGCGACCACAGTTGGCTTATCAGTCAGTGGTTTCTTTTTTTAAATCAAGAAAAATAGTGCCACAGCTAAACAAACTTTACAGAACATATACTTTAATACCGAAGATCCTTCTTTACATATATTAGGGCTCGGCAACGGTTGGATTGCGGGCCACACCTGGTCCACTGACATGTTCTCTGTAGTGCTCGAACCCCTTCTAAAAACCGTTTAAATTTCATGTATGAATATTTCTGGCCACTGGGCCATTGATGGCTTTTAGAGAATGCCTTGTGTTGAATGGCTTCGTCTTTGCTCCCGTAAGAATTGCCAAAGATGAAAATGGGACGGGTGATAGATGGACATATTCTTATTTATAATTGATGATATACATTATGTACGGAGTCGTGTAAAAGTATACACACATACGAGGTCCCCTCTATATTATCTATCTCTGCTTGCCTGCCTGCCTGCATATAAGTATGTATGTATACACGCTCGCGCTACCTGAGTATTCTGATGTTGCCGGGTAATTTTTTGTGTCCTTGGTGGACTTTTGGCGGACCTACATCAGCTAGATTTTTTCCGTTTTGATGGGATTTTTCAGTTTTTTTCTCCACCACACTTTGCAAAGATAGGGGGAAGTTCTTTATAAAAAAAATTAAGAGTTGGGAAATTTATGAATTCCCCTCTTTTCTTTTCCGGACCGATTTTGTCCAATTTTCTTGGGAGGCGCATGGTAAAAAGAAAAGAAAAAAAATTTTGAAAATTTATTAATTTTCTCAACCCCACTCCCTTCCTCAGTACTGATTTTTGTTTAATTGTTTTTCTTTTATCCTTTTTCTTTTCTTTTTCTTTCTTTTCTTTTCTTTTTTTTTTTGTCTCTCTTTTGCTCTATGCATTTAAAAACGAGGGGAGAAGCCTTGAAAGTTAGAGAAAACGGAAATTTTGGAAATCGACGACCATCACTTCAATCCCCACTTTATATATATATAAACGTAATTCAAAAACAATTCTGAAATTTTCATTTTTTTTTTTTCATCAACCCTACTCCTCCATAAATCCTAACATCTCCAATTTTTTAAAAAGAAATCTGTTTTAAAATACGGACAGTTCGATTCTACAATTTGTTTCTTTTTATAATTTCAAAATAATTTGTATACAAAGAATTGGTAACCCTCATGATGCTATATGCACCGGAGAGCAGGACTACTTACAGGGGATACATAAAAGTTCTTGAAAAGTACCACCAATGCTGCTCTCGAAGTATTCTCAACATCAGCTGGAAAGAAAGGACAAACATCGGGGAAGGAAGCCAACAGGATCTCCATTGAAGCTATCATGATCCCAAAACAGCAGGGATGGACTAGTCTTGTCGTCCGGAGCAAAACAATCATTGACCGAAACATGTTCTAACTAAAAAAAGGAAAATGAAGAAGAGGAGGGCAAAAAGAAAGAATCAAATATGTTCTGAGAGCCAACTTCAAGGAATGTAATTGGTGGCAAATTTTGGCACAAGGCCAGCAATTTCGAGAGATGGGGTTAAGTCGACCGTAGTGCACCTTGGACTAGTGTCTTCTAATGCTTCGGGTCAATCAAAGCCGCGCAAGTGAATTTGGTTGACGAAAACCACATGCAAGTCCACCCTACATTTAGTTTTGTATGTCTGTCTCTGTTTTGTTCCCCCTCATTTCACAATTCCTGTTGGCTTGTATACATCCAGCAATGGTTCTGCAAACGAGGCCCCAAAAATAATTATCAGACTTTATAAACAAAAAGTACTTGAGTCGATTTGTTCGACAAACCCTACAAGGCGTGATCCAGCATGGCCGCAGTCTAATGACTATGAAAGAACTTACTTGTATGTCTAATTTAAATGTATGTAGAGTGTATTACAGACATACGAGGTGTATTTTAGAAGTTTTTAGACCTTTTTAAGGAGAAACAGTTCCAACTGTTCTGGATTGTTGTAATTTTAGTACGTCCATCTAATAAGCTGACCTGCCAACGTTTTTGTTCCAGATTGAAGGACACAGCTCATCCGACCAAACACTGACAGTTTATAGATTCATCGGTCAAGCTGCCTCGTTCTCTTCATGAAATTTTCACTGGACTAACTATCAAATTTTCTCGTGATGTATCTCAATTTAATTAATTTCTCACACAGTTGTCATTCTTGGTTCGGCTCAACGAAAGGCATTTGGGTCAACCATTTTGTGTGTGTGTAAAACCGAACTGTAAGTACACAAAAGCTACCGTAAGTAGAATATGATCTGAAGGTGACTTCGCCGCCATTTTTCTTCTAGAAGCTTCGCCGTTGCTTTGTTTTGATCTTTGGTCACAGTTGTAAAGCTATTTCATAAATTAATGAAAAGAACATTTAAGGTTTTAGGTCATCATTCCTAAGTTATCTTGTCTGTTAAAATTATCCACCTTATAGTTTTATATTTCTCAGATGTTATCAACAATCGACCGTCTCACAAGTGATTATGAAATACCGTTGCTATGCTTATTTCTTTTGGAGGAAAAACATCAAAGCTGTACGATTATTTGAAAGATCCAAGAAAATTTGAAATTGAAAATCTATAAATTGATTAAACAAATTATATTTTCTATTTGTGTGTGTGAGTGTGTGCATATGCGTGCGGATGAGCGTTTCATTTATTTTAGTGAATGCTAATTGAAACTAATTAAATTTTGATTGCAATATTTTATCGTTTGATAAATTGTTTTATCGATCCCAGTTTGGAATATTACTCTTCGTCTAAGTGTTAAACTGGTTTGAGATGAGACAACGGTGATTGTTAAAGTTCGATTCCTTAGTCATCTTGAAATCCCGTCCAGCTGTTATCGATCTTACTGGGGCTTTCTTGTGGATCCCTCAGAGACTCAGCTGAAGTTGAGGTGGGGAGAGAGAGACAGAGGGGAGAGACAGGGCTGGATTGAGACCCATAGAGGTCATAAGCAATTAAAAGATTTCAATACCCCCCCATATACATGTAATTCAAAATATAAACAATAATAAACAATAAAATAAATTTTAATTTTTCAAAGTGGAAAACGTTTTGTTCTTTTTTTATACTTCTACTTTTAAGTTTGAAAAGTTGCCTCCTCCCTTTTTTAATTGCAATAAAAAGCACTTGTGTATTAATAATTGGGTAGATATTATCCCTTAGTTGGTTGGATTCACAACTTCTAAATATCTTGGAATTATATATATAATATATATAATATATATATATATATATATATATATATATATAATATATATATATATACATTACACACACACACAACACACACACATATATATATATATAATATATATATATATATATATATATATATATATATATATATATATACAATCAACTTAACCGCTCCATTTAAACTCGTTGCAAAAGTTAAGTTGTATAAAATACCGTAATAAAAACAATATATTAGGTATCTGACCATATATCAATATCTACAAGTTTGAGTTTATTATTGTTGAAGTTATAGAGATCAATATACCGTTTTAATGTTACTCAAAAACGTTACTACTCATATTGTAATTCAGTATTAATCCCTATCCAAACATTTATACATCCATTTGCTAATACTAATATAAGGGGGTTATTTAATATGAATCCGAGGTTATTCATTATTATATCTATGTACCCCTAAACATAATAGGTGATTTATTATTGATCAAAAGTTATATAATTTATATAATTTATATCCTCGCAAAAAAATAAGTTAGATCAAAACCAATTTCGAGACTGACCACATCCTTAGTTAAAACTAAACAAACAAATATACAGTCCACCCCAATACCAATAAACCTGTAAAATGCAACAAAGATCTGAATCCAATATAGGTAGAGGAACATAAGTAAATATATATATGCACATACATATATACACTCATATACGTACATAAAGATCCCCATGCACACGTGCATACAGACCTATAAACAGTCCCATATATGCATACTATACATATACAATATACAAACAAATAAGCATGTATACACAGACAAGAACATTCATATATACACTCATACATATGTGCTTATATACCCATATACCCACACATAAATATACATACATATAAGTAACATATATATACATACATATATATAAACATATACATAGCTACATAGCTAAATATAAAAATATATTTATACATACACACACACCTATACATATATACATGTATACATACATTCAAATACATACATACACCCTACTAGAATAGACATACCTATATATCCACATACATACAAACACACTCCTTAAATAGACATAAATAAAACATCCATATGTACACACACATACACATACACACAAAACATATACATACACATATGCATGACTACACCAATATACATGCAAACATATATATACATATATATACATATATACATACAAAACATACGCAGACATACATACATGCACAATCATAAATACAGATATAGATGCACGCCTACACATGCACATACACATACACAAATGTACACATATACATATATATGTTATAATAAATTATAAGTTATAAATTATCGAGTGTCAGTAAATGAAAAAGTACAGAAATAAAAAAATTAAAAAGCACAAATATACATAAAAAGAACTTAATATTGAAGACCACCAAGTGGATTCATAGAAAGACCTACATGAAAAATAGATATACGTACACACTTACATATACCCCCATGTGTATGTATACACACGTACGCATCTAAAGGTGAACACCATGTGTTTAGTATATAGACCCACACTAAGTACAGATCAATACACCGAAGTCCCAAACTAAATGCATATGATATGGTGTACGTATACGTGCGAGACCAGTAGAAAATTTGATGTGGATCAAAAAAAAAGTATATAGATATATATATCAAAATATACAGATATTACCAATACATTGGTAAACCACCTCTTTTTTCAAGCATTCATTATTGAACACATATTAGGAATCAGCATAGTTTTCACTTTATTGGTTTCTAATATTATTTTTTTAGTTATTAGTATGTATGTGTATGTATATATATACATATATGTGTAAGTGGCTGTTTATGGGTATGTGTATGTTTATGTGTATATATGTATGTATATGGATATGTATGTATGTATGTATGTATGTATGTGTGTATTTACGTGCTTATGTTTATCTATGTGTACGTGGGTATGTGCGCATATATGTATGTATGTACGTATGTGTATTTTAACCAACCAACCGTAACTAAGACAATGAAATTCAAATGTGCCAACCAATTGAATTGAACTTGAAATTGTAAATAATCTATCAGCCCGTTAAGACCTATCATTCACCTATTGATTTGCGAACTCTATGTATGTACATGCATATATACTTTTTGTATGATGTAAAAGGATAATATCTTTTTATATATGTACTAGTAGTATCGCCCGGCGTTGCTCGGGTTTGTAAGGGAAATAACTATATAAGCATTTTTAGAGATGTAAAGTATAATAGCCATCTCAATATGGTTAACCACAAAGGGGGGTGTTACTGTAGCTTTTTACGTTCTGAGATTTAATAATACATTTTTAGAGAGTTACTTCCCTTATATTATAGCCAAAAAAATGCATTAAAAATGGGGAAAAAATGATGGGAAATTTATTAATAAATCGTAGACT
>NC_043005.1:93374946-93379946 GCF_006345805.1 Octopus sinensis | reverse complement strand
TTCCGTTCGACTGAGCTGGTCAATCGTCGTCGCTCGACTTAGTAGGGTCTCGGGTTCGAGTTTGAGCGACGGCAGGTTTCGTAACAATATGTATATATGTATATATACATACATACGTATATGTATATGTGTGTGTACATGTGTATATGTATATATGTGTATATGTACTGTTATCTAAGTAATTAAAGACATACCAGCGAAAACCACGAGTTTCCCAATTTTATTATATCCATTTTCTTCTCTGTGTGTGTGTAGATATATATATGTATATGTGTATATATATGTGCATGTGTATATATATGTATATGTGTATATATATGTATATATATATATATATGTATATGTATGTATATATATATATATATATATATATAATATATATATATATATATATATATATATATATATATATATATATATATATATATATATATATATATAATGAGGGGTACTGAAAATTTTCTGGCTTTGGTTAAAAGAGAAACACAGGAGGATCAGTTAATTATGATTTTATTCAACATATTCCCCTCTCAGATTCACACACTTATTACAGTGTTCCTTCAGTTTTTCTAAGCCCTGTAAAAAAAAGGGCTCGGAAGGTTGGGCCTACAAGCAGGCCTGTGTAGCAGCGATCATTTCCAAATCGGAGTGATATTTCATTACCTTGAGGTGTTTAATCATTTGTGGAAAGAGGTGATAGTTGGAGGAGGCTCAATGAGGACAGTATGGTGGGTGGTGTGCCAATCCGAAGCCAAAGTCAGGTATTTTCCGTCGAATTTCAAGTACTGTGTGTATACTGCCTTGAAAGAACTCAACGTCATACTCAGCTTTACACAGCGTTACTGCATCAAAGTTTCATGCAGTTCGTCTGATAGAGACATTTAGCCTTCTGCGTTGATGATGCGATCCTTTGGCAGGTATTTTATGTCTTTGTCTTAGAACACTGGAGCCAGGATCTTTCCAGCTGACTTCTGGGTCCGAAACTTGTTGGGGCGCGGTGCCGCTGTAGCACCACTTCATTGAATGCTGTTTGGTCTGCAGATCCTAATGATAAAGCCAAGTTTCATCCATGATGACTAAACGAGCCATAAAACCGGCTTCTCCCACTACAAACCGGTTTAAAATCACCTTTGATGTCACTTTGACGTGCTTCTGATTTGCATTCAGGCATTTCGGGACGCATTTTGCGGAAAGCTTTCTAATTTCCAGACTTTTGTGGATGGTGTGTGTAACTCTTTCGCAGGAAATCCCCAGAGTCTCGGCTATGAATTTCACTGAAATCCGGCAGTCCTCGAGAATCATGACATGCATAGCGTCGGCTTTGTCCTCCGTGGTCGCGAAAGCTAGTTGTCCTGACCAGGGTTCATCTATGACTTCGAAATGACCAGTCCGAAACCTTGATACCCAGATTTTTCACTGTGGAGTAAGATGGGAAGCCATCCTTCAAGACTTCCTTTACTTCGCCATGGAATTCTGCTGCTCCTTTACCTTCCAAAAAGAGGAGCTTCATGATCGCCCGTGCTTCAATATTACCAAAATCCACTGCTGGAGCTGCCATTATACATTAAATCCGCAGAAAAGGGAAATATATATTGTATACCATCATGATTTTTTGCATATCATCTAGATAGTTGTCCTATCTCTCCTGTAAAGGTAACAGTTCTACCTTTTTGCGATACCCTTTAAGCCGGGAACTTTTCTGCACCCCTCCTCGTGTATTGTGTGATACACATTTGTGTATAACCAAATGAGACTTTGATATGATGTAAAAATTTTCACAAATGGAGACGAATGGAGGAAGTGTTGGAATAAAAAAAGACGGAAGCAGTGTAAGGAAAAGAATAGAATGTAAGACGTGGAAGAAGGCATGTCGCAGTGGATAGAATTCTGCCATCTGATTGGCGTGTATTTGAAATCTTCAATAATGATTTTAAAATCTTCATTTCTATTTTTAAAAATAATAAAACTGGAAATTCGATGAATTTTCTTCTCAGCGAAGATCGTAATAATTGTTTTGTTTTAGTAACTTTTTTCTTTTTCTCTAAATGATAACGAATTAGCGGAATTATTAGAGCTCCACAGATCTGGGGTCGCTTTCGCTGAATGTCAAACGCTTCAAAACTCTCGGGCCCTGGGGGGGGGGGACGAATTCTTGATGCACAAAACCACATTTCCAGGGGTGACACTCGCGACACGTCTTCCAGATCGCTCATCGCCTTCCAGGGACATTATTCCGTTTTTGAAGCGCCCTTTGCCTCGTCGCTGTAAGCTTGACGAAGCAAGCTTAATGTTTTTGTAGTAGACTTCACAAGTTTAATGCAAAATTTCGCGTTGGTTCCTCGTTCCTGTCTCTGACAAAATCACAGACTACAGCATTCACATGTGATCACAAAGACACAAATTTCACAACTTGCAAAGTAAACAGCAATGTCACTCAGCCCACTGCCTCCTGAAGGTCATTGCTAGCTCATACTGTGCATGCAACCACGAGCTGCCATTTGTTGACCAGCTAGTCCGGGAACTTTTCCATAGCACGTGTCGTATTTAACACATTTTTCTGAATGAAAATAGGAGTAGGACATTGTGTTGCCAGTGAGCAGAAAAAGCGGAAGTGTTCCATGGTCAGCATTAAAGGGGAGAACTGGCGGGATCGATAGGAAAAAATCGATCCTGCCAGTATTTGTTCCAATACATTCTGATTTGCAATCCCTTCAAAGTCAGCTTTGCATATCCTCCACCGGTGTCGATAAAGTATACCAGTGAAGTACTGGGGTCGATGGCGTCGACCAACCTTTTCACCTCAAAGTAGCCTTGTGTCTATATCAGAAACAATTATAACAGCCCTTGGCTTTCGTAAAATCTAGTAAAAATCTAGCGTAGGGGACACTGCGAAAATGTCTAAAAAGTGGTATCGAAGAACATTTGATTATGTCCCTCAGTGCAAAATAAACTCCTGTCCCCTCATAGAAAGAGGGGGGGCAGTTTGTAAACCACCATTTGGTGAAAGGGGACACTAGACTATAAAAAGTTGAGATCTGCTGAATTAACATCATATTTGTTAGGAGACGAACAGGCAGAACGACTTGGTAAATATATTTTTGAAATGTAAATCCGTTTACGGCCTTATTTGCCGAAGTGTTAATAGTCCAGATGGAGTTACTTCCCTTATACCGCTAATATATTCTCTCTGCTCCATCTCGTTATTGTTAATTCTCATGAAGTAACGACAATTTACAAACCCTAAACGGAGTCAATTTGAAAGCACACTCCTTTTCAGTTTGATGAATTTATTTCTTTAAAATGTGGCATAAAATTATGGCATACATCTCATTATTTTTAAATTTTCGTTTGCACGTATCTGTTATTGCAACAGAACGGAGTGCCTCTGGTGAAGGTTCCTGTTTTCCAGAATTAAACATTTATAGACTAATAAATAATAAACTACTTCGATTCTTTGTAGGCACAGTTTCTCTTTTGTTATGAGGACAAAGAGGAAAACCCTACATCAGTCATTTCTTTTTTAAGGGCTTCAACAACTGGCCACTTTACGTCGATTGAATTTTAAAAAAACACTACCATAATATTTTTTTTTCTACGCTATTTGATAATAATCATAAATTTCCACAGTGCATCGCCGGTTTGTATGTTTTAAACTGAAATTTAGTTCTTCAAGCAAAGTAGTAAAACCTCCATTTCAAACAGTGATGTTCATTGTTGTGTTTCCTTAAGTTCAAACATCTTGGCTATGACAGCCAGTCCATTTATCTGTCTACTGGAAAACAAGCACTCATTCACTCACGCACACTCTTTAGCACGTACTCTCACTCATTCGTACACTCATACACATACACGCACGCACGCGTTATATTCATACATACATCCATCTACATACATTCACGTATATACACATACGTACGCGTACCTACAGATTTATGTCTACACTCTTAGAAGGCTAGTCTATATATATACACCAATAAATGTAAATACACACACATACATATACACCTGTATATATATATATATATATACATGTATGTATTTGTATGTAGGTGTATATGTATGTGTGTGTATTTACATTTATTGGTGTATATATATAGACTAGCCTTCTAAGAGTGTAGACATAAATCTGTAGGTACGCGTACGTATGTGTATATACGTGAATGTATGTAGATGGATGTATGTATGAATATAACGCGTGCGTGCGTGTATGTGTATGAGTGTACGAATGAGTGAGAGTACGTGCTAAAGAGTGTGCGTGAGTGAATGAGTGCTTGTTTTCCAGTAGACAGATAAATGGACTGGCTGTCATAGCCAAGATGTTGTGACCAAGCGGCCAAAGATAACAAAAGTAATAAACGAAGATAATAAAATTAAAATTAGGGAATGGGTCTGTATTTGTATGTGTATATATATGTGTGTATGTGTAGGTTTGCATAGGTACACATATGTATATATATACATGTATGTATATGTATGTATGTGTGTGTATATGTGTGTGTATATGTGTGTGTATGTGTATATATGTGTATATAGGGACTAGTGTGCTGTGTGTGCATGTGTGTGTGTGGATATGTGTGTGTATGCGTGTATGTGAGTATGTGTGTGTATGTGTATATATATTTTTCTGTGCGTATATGTATGTGAGGTCGTGTGTGTATATATACATGTGTGTATACGTGTATGCATGTGAGTGTGTGTATGTATACATATATGTGTATGTGTAGATATGTATATGTATGTGTATGGGTAAGTGTATATATATGTATATATATGTGTGTGTATGTATGTGTGTATGTATATGTATATATGTTTGTATGTGTGTGTATGTATGTATACATGTGTGCATAGGTATAAGTGAGAATCTCCTTATTTACCTAAAACTCTATTCCCCCTTTTTTTATATATAGGTTTTTATATATAGGTTTTTTTATTTTTTTATTTTATTTTTTTATTTTTATTTATTCTTCTATCTAATTTAACACTGACTCCTTGACCACTCC
>NC_043005.1:93319946-93369946 GCF_006345805.1 Octopus sinensis | reverse complement strand
TATGTATGTATGTATGTATGTATGTATGTATGTATGTATGAGTGTATGTTTACTTTATTACTAACACAAGCCACTACGGTTATTTAATGTAAAGTCTTCCTCAAATCACTCTCTCTCTCGCTATTTACTCTCTTCCAAGAACATTTTCACTCACTCTTAGCTCTTAGCTTCCCATACATTTTACTCATGTATCTATCAGCGTCATAGACAGAATACTTTCAGTTTAGTCTTCCTCAAATCACTCTGTCGCTATTTACTTTCATTTTATTCGTTGCACACTGTGTGTGTGCGTTTGCGTGTGGTGTAAACCAGACTAAGAAAAGCATTTGACACACACACCAGAATGTGAGTTTTCTGTAAATTTTGCTTAATTGGAGTTTAAATTTTAAAAACTGGACCTGGCATGACGCGATGCATTGTACTCTTAAAAATGCTAGGTAAATTGTAATTGAAGAAATCCTATATTGTAGATTTCTATAACTCCCAAAGGGAGGCAGATAAAATCTGCCTTTTATAATAAGAGATATATATATATATCTGTCTATCTGTCTGTCTATCTGCCTTTTATAATAAGAGATATATATATATCTCTTATTATAAAAGGCAGATTTTATCTGCCTCCCTTTGGGAGTTATAGAAATCTACAATATAGGATTTCTTCAATTACAATTTACCTAGCATTTTTAAGAGTACAATGCATCGCGTCATGCCAGGTCCAGTTTTTAAAATTTAAACTCCAATTAAGCAAAATTTACAGAAAACTCACATTCTGGTGTGTATGTCAAATGCTTTTCTTAGTCTGGTTTACACCACACGCAAACGCACACACACAGTGTACAACGAATAAAGTGAAACTAGATGTAATATTTGTTTCTGTCTATCACGCTGATAGATACATGAGTAAAATGTATGGGAAGCTAACAGATAAGAGTGAGTGAAAATGTTCTTGGAAGAGAGTAAATTAGCGACAGAGTGATTTGAGGAAGACTAAACTGAAAGTATGAAACAGTGTTTATGTATAAACAGACGACACTTATATAAACCCTTTCGTTACCAAACCGCCCGAATTTACCTATTCATATTTAAATGAGAATATCAGAGTAAATCTCTTTAGTACATTCGTGAAAACACGTATTATACTTCGTAAACACTTCAAATACAGTTTTGTACAAAAATCGAAGTGTAATTTTAATTCCGTGAATTATGGGAGATTTTTTTCCGAAATTTGTTCCTATTGTGTTTTCAAAATTTGTAATTCTGACAAAAAATGGATACGAATTTCATTATATCAAGCAGCGAGTCAGAATTCGAAGGATTTTCTACTGAAGACCTTCATAAATCTAACTCTATGACTGAAAAAAAAAAGCATCTTTATATAAGAGTGAAGTTGTGTGTCTGTCCCCTTTGATTTAGATTCGTAACTACTCCCACATTTTGCGGTGCAGTTTAACCAAAAGCGGGTATCTTATAGTCGTGATTCATATCGAGCCCGTCTGAATATTAGCGCGTCTACGATGAGTCTACGATTTTAAAAAAAATTACCATCATATTTTTTCCATTTTAATGCATTTTTTCCGCTTTTATATAAGGGAAGTAACTCTCTAAAAATATCTACGATGTGTCAACGATTTAAAAAAAAATTTACCTTAATTTTTTTTCAATTTTTAATGCATTTTTTTGCAATTTTTTGGCTATAACTCTCTAAAAATGCTTATATAGTTATTTCCCTTACAACCCGAGCAACGCCGGGCGATACTGCTAGTATATATATATAAGCAACAAGAATGACTCCGGTAATTTGGTACATTTGTTTCACACTACAACATTCTATTAAAAGTTGTAAGTATTACAGCAGATTTAAGATGTTGAGTGCTCTTCAGCCAATTATATAGGTTTTCCAGTAATACAAAAGCTTCCAAATCAAGTAGTAACATTTTAGAGAAGGTAGATATACAGATAAAGATGTAGATTTAAATTTTAAGAACATTAGGTTGTGAAGTCCACCCACTAACTGACCAAACTATGGTTGTGTTTAACTGCTACAAGAATTAGAAGTAATAAAAGATTTTTTTAGTTGCATGAATGAGGGTAAGGGAGGTTACAGAATATCATAAAAGGAATTCAAGTTAGTTGTAGGAATGAGGGTAAGGGAAGTTTCAGAATACCATAAAAGGAATTCAAGTTGCCACTAACAAGATGCCAATTACTGCTATTTGGTGAGAAGAAACTAGGTCAGTGTCAAAAGGTCATTAATCTCCTTTACAAAGAGTAGGGAAAAAACTATCACTTATGAGAAGGCATAGTATTTTATAATTGGGGGATAGCTTTATTAACTTTAAGACTAGATTAGATTTACAAAAAAATTCAATTTCAAGTTTACAGTGAAGATTTTTAGTCCTCTATGAAAGTTAAGTTGAAGGCTAGTATAGTATATTTCTTATTATTATTATAATAAAAAGTTAAAATTTGAAAAATATAGGAATACTCATAATTTTCATTTAAAGTATTTAAACGTTCGAGTTGTGGAATGTATGCAAGATTGTCCCAACTCCAGACGATTATTCAACAGATTTATATTACTCTGATGTTTCAAAATTTCATAAGTTTCCATAGAACAAAGTTGGCAACCTTCCCTATAATTTCTATAAGGTTTCGCCCTTCTAACTATATCCCATTTTAGGTTGAATCCTATATTATTTGTTTTTAGTTCCCAAATTTTGCTAGATAGTGTTGTGCAACCTGCCTTATGTTTTAGTCTAAAAGAGGAAAAATGATTGTTAAGACGTTTTTTTAAATCCACCGAACATCCGAAATAAAGAAAGCTAATGTTAGAAGTTATTATCGTGCATTTTTTAAGTTACGTTTTGGACCGAACAACGACCAGATACCGGACATTTTGATCTAATCCTACAATTACAACGGGGGGCGGGGGATAGTATTCAGTTTTGGAATTATTTAAGGATAGTTCCCGAACATTACTGATATTAAAATTATTATTAGTATTATTTTCATTATTAGTGATCATGTTGATATCTAAATTAGGGTTACTATTTATCAATCCATCTTCACCATCATTCCCACCTACCATAATTTTACTTATACTATCTGTATTATTGGTATTGTTATTATCATTATTTATATCAACGTTGTTATTATTATTATTATTATTATCATTATTATTATTGTTGTTGTTGTTGCTATCATCATTATTGATAATATATTTAATATTACCATTATTATTATTATTATTGAAATTTCTAGGCAGTACATATGAAACTAAAACTAAGATAGTTAATTTCCTAGATATTACCTTCGACCTAAATTCAAAGTTACATTACCCATTTAGAAAGGGCTTACGTTTCAGCCCTTCATCTTATTCATGAAACATCATGTATATTCTTGGCTTACGTTTCAGCCCTTCTGCTTCTTCATGAAATATCATGGATATTCTTGGCTTACGTTTCAGCCCTTCTGCTTCTTCATGAAACATCATGTATATTCTTGGCTTACGTTTCAGCCCTTCTGGTTATACATGAAACATCATGGATATTCTTGGCTTACGTTTCAGCCCTTCTGCTACTTCATGAAACATCATGTATATTCTTGGCTTACGTTTCAGCCCTTCTGCTTCTTCATGAAACATCATGGATATTCTTGGCTTACGTTTCAGCCCTTCTGCTTCTACATGAAACATCATGTATATTCTTGGCTTACGTTTCAGCCCTTCTGGTTATACATGAAACATCATGGATATTCTTGGCTTACGTTTCAGCCCTTCTGCTACTTCATGAAACATCATGTATATTCTTGGCTTACGTTTCAGCCCTTCTGCTTCTTCATGAAACATCATGGATATTCTTGGCTTACGTTTCAGCCATTCTGGTTATTCATGAAACATCATGGATATTCTTGGCTTACGTTTTATCCCTCGTGCTTATTCATGAGACATCATGTACATTCTAGGCTTACGTTTCAGCCCTTCTGCTTCTTCATGAAACATCATGTATATTCTTGGCTTACGTTTCAGCCCTTCTGGTTATACATGAAACATCATGGATATTCTTGGCTTACGTTTCAGCCCTTCTGCTACTTCATGAAACATCATGTATATTCTTGGCTTACGTTTCAGCCCTTCTGCTTCTTCATGAAACATCATGGATATTCTTGGCTTACGTTTCAGCCCTTCTGGTTATTCATGAAACATCATGGATATTCTTGGCTTACGTTTTATCCCTCGTGCTTATTCATGAGACATTCTTGGCTTACGTTTCAGCCCTTCTGGTTATTCATGAAACATCATGGATATTCTTGGCTTACGTTTTATCCCTCGTGCTTATTCATGGAATGTTTCAGCCTTCTGCTTATTCATGAAACATCATGTATATTCTGGCTTATGTTTCAGCCCTCTGCTTATTCATGAAACATCATGTATATTCTTGGCTATGTTTCAGCCCTTCTGCTTATTCATGAACATCATGTATATATGACTTACGTTTCAGCCCTTCTGCTATTCATGAAACATCATGTATATTCTTGGCTTATGTTTCAGCCCTTCTGCTTATTCATGAAACATCATGTATATTCTTGGCTTATGTTTCAGCCCTTCATCTTATTCATGAAACATCATGTATATTCTTGGCTTATGTTTCAGCCCTTCTGCTTATTCATGAAACATCATGTATATTCTTGGCTTATGTTTCAGCCCTTCATCTTATTCATGAAACATCATGTATATTCTTGGCTTATGTTTCAGCCCTTCTGCTTATTCATGAAACATCATGTATATTCTTGGCTTATGTTTCAGCCCTTCTGCTTATTCATGAAACATCATGTATATTCTTGGCTTATGTTTCAGCCCTTCTCTTATTCATGAAACATCATGTTATTCTTGGCTTAGTTTCAGCCCTTCTGCTTAATCATGAAACATCATGTATATTCTTGGCTTATGTTTCAGCCCTTCTGCTTATTCATGAAACATCATGTATATACTTGGCTTATGTTTCAGCCCTTCATCTTATTCATGAAACATCATGTATATTCTTGGCTTATGTTTCAGCCCTTCTGCTTATTCATGAAACATCATGTATATTCTTGGCTTATGTTTCAGCCCTTCTGCTTATTCATGAAACATCATGTATATTCTTGGCTTATGTTTCAGCCCTTCATCTTATTCATGAAACTTCATGTATATTCTTGGCTTATGTTTCAGCCCTTCTGCTTATTCATGAAACATCATGTATATTCTTGGCTTATGTTTCAGCCCTTCTGCTTATTCATGAGACATCATGTATATTCTTGGCTTATGTTTCAGCCCTTCTGCTTATTCATGAAACATCATGTATATTCTTGACTTACATTTCAGCCGTTCTGCCTATTCATGAAACATCATGTATATTCTTGGCTTACGTTTCAGCCCTTCTGCTTCTTCATGAAACATCATGGATATTCTTGGCTTACGTTTCAGCCCTTCTGGTTATTCATGAAACATCATGGATATTCTTGGCTTACGTTTTATCCCTCGTGCTTATTCATGAGACATCATGTACATTCTAGGCTTATGTTTCAGCCCTTCTGCTTATTCATGAAACATCATGTATATTCTTGGCTTACGTTTCAGCCCTTCTGCTTCTTCATGAAACATCATGGATATTCTTGGCTTACGTTTCAGCCCTTCTCGTTATTCATGAAACATCATGGATATTCTTGGCTTACGTTTCAGCCCTCGTGCTTATTCATGAGACATCATGTACATTCTAGGCTTATGTTTCAGCCCTTCTGCTTATTCATGAAACATCATGTATATTCTTGGTTTATGTTTCAGCCCTTCTGCTTATTCATGAAACATCATGTATATACTTGACTTACGTTTCAGCCGTTCTGCCTATTCATGAAACATCATGTATATTCTTGGCTTACGTTTCAGCCCTTCTGCTTCTTCATGAAACATCATGTATATTCTTGGCTTATGTTTCAGCCCTTCTGCTTCTTCATGAAACATCATGTATATTCTTGGCTTACGTGTTATCCCTTCTGCTTATTCATGAGACATCATGTACATTCTAGGCTTATGTTTCAGCCCTTCTGCTTATTCATGAAACATCATGTATATTCTTGGCTTAGGGTTCAGCCCTTCTGCTTCTTCATGAAACATCATGTATATACTTGGCTTATGTTTCAGCCCTTCTGCCTATTCATGAAACATCATGTATATTCTTGGCTTACGTTTCAGCCCTTCTGCTTCTTCATGAAACATCATGTATATTCTTGGCTTATGTTTCAGCCCTTCTGCTTATTCATGAAACATCAGGTATATTCTTGGCTTATGTTTCAGCCCTTCTGCTTATTCATGAGACATCATGTATATTCTTGGCTTATGTTTCAGCCCTTCTGCTTATTCATGAAACATCATGTATATTCTTGACTTACGTTTCAGCCGTTCGGCCTATTCATGAAACATCATGTATATTCTTGGCTTATGTTTCAGCCCTTCTGCTTCTTCATGAAACATCATGTATATTCTTGGCTTACGTTTTATCCCTTCTGCTTATTCATGAGACATCATGTACAATCTAGGCTTATGTTTCAGCCCTTCTGCTTATTCATGAAACATCATGTATATTCTTGGCTTAGGGTTCAGCCCTTCTGCTTCTTCATGAAACATCATGAATATTCTTGACTTACGTTTCAGCCCTTCTGCTTATTCATGATACGTCATGTATATTCTTGGCTTACGTTTCAGCCCTTCTGGTTATACATGACACATCATGTATATTCTTGGCTTAAGTTTCGGCCCCTCATCTTATTCATGAAACATCATAAATATTCTTGACTTACGTTTCAGCCGTTCTGCCTATTCATGAAACATCATGTATATTCTTGGCTTACATTTCAGCCCTTCTGCTTATTCATGAAACATCATGTATATTCTAGGCTTACGTTTCAGCCCTTCTGCTTATTCATGAAACATCATGTATATTCTTGGCTTATGTTTCAGCCCTTCTGGTTATTCATGAAACATCATGTATATTCCTGGGTTACGTTTCAGCCCTTCTGCTTCTTCATGAAACATCATGGATATTCTTGGCTGACGTTTCAGCCCTTCTGCTTCTCCATGAAACATCAGGTATATTCTTGGCTTACGTTTCATCCCTTCTGCTTATTCATGAAACAACATGGATATTCTTGGCTGACGTGTCAGCCCTTCTGCTTCTTCATGACACATCATGGATATTCTTGGCTTAGGTTCCAGCCCTTCTGCTTATTTATGAAACATCATGGATATTCTTGGCTTACGTTTCAGCCCTTCTGCTTCTTCTAGAAACATCATGGATAGTCTTGGCTTACCTTTCAGCCCTTGTGCTTATTCATGAAACATCATGTATGTTCTTGGCTTACGTTTCAGCCCTTCTGCTTCTTCATGAAACATCATGGATTTTCTTGGCTTACGTTTCAGCCCTTCTGCTTATTCATGAAACATCATGGATATTCTTGGCTTACGTTTCATCCCTTCTGCTTCTTCATGAAACATCACGTATATTCTCGGCTTACGCTTCAGCCCTTCTGCTTATTCATGAAACATCATGTATATTCTTGGCTTACGTTTCAGCCCTTCTGCTTCTTCATGAAACATCATGTATATTCTTGGCTTACGTTTAAGCCCTTCTGCTTCTCCATGAAACGTCATGTATATTCTTGGCTTACGTTTGAGCCCTTCTGCTTCTTCATGAAACATCATGTATATTTTTGGCTTACGTTTCAGCCCTTCTGCTATTCATGAAACATCATGTATATTTTTGGCTTACGTTTCATCCCTTCTGCTTCATCATGAACATCATGTATATTCTTGGCTTACGTTTCAGCCCTTCTGCTTATTCATGAAACATCATGTATTCTTGGCTTACGTTTCAGCCCTTCTGCTTCTTCAGAAAATCATGTATTTCTGGCTTACGTTTCAGCCCTTCTGCTTCTTCATGAAACATCATGGATATTCTTGGCTTACGTTTCACCCCTTCTGCCTTCTATGATCTTGGAAACATCATGTATATTCTTGGCTTACGTTTCAGCCCTTCATCTTATTCATGAAACATCATGTATATCTTGGCTTACGTTTCAGCCCTTCTGCTTCTTCATGAAACATCATGGATATTCTTGGCTTACGTTTTAGCCTCTTTGCCTTCATGAAAATCATGTATATTACTTGGCTTACGTTCAGCCCTTCTGCTTATTCATGAAACATTCATGTATATCTTGGCTTACGTTTCAGCCCTTCTGCTTCTTCATGAAACATCATGTATATTCTTGGCTTACGTTCAGCCCTTCTGTTTCTTCATGAAACATCATGTATATTCTTGGCTTACGTTTCAGCCCTTCTGCTTATTATGAAACATCATGTATATTCTTGGCTTACGTTTCAGCCCTTCTGCTTCTTCATGAAACAACATGTATATTCTTGGCTTACGTTTCAGCCCTTCTGCTTATTCATGAAACATCATGTATATTCTTGGCTTACGTTTCAGCCATTCTGCTTCTTCATGAAACATCATGTATATTCTTGGCTTACGTTTCAGCCCTTCTGCTTATTCATGAAACATCATGGATATTCTTGGCTTACGTTTCAGCCCTTCTGCTTCTTCATGAAACATCATGTATATTCTTGGCTTACGTTTCAGCCCTTCTGCTTCTTCATGAAACATCATGGATATTCTTGGCTTACGTTTCAGCCCTCTGCTTCTTCATGAAACATCATGTATATTTTGGCTTACGTTTCAGCCCTTCTGCTTCATGAAACATCATGTATATTCTTGGCTTACGTTTCAGCCCTTCTGTCTCATGAACATCATGTATATTCTTGGCTTACGTTTCAGCCCTTCTGCTTTTCATGAAACATCATGTATATCTGGCTTACGTTTCAGCCCTTCTGCTTATTCATGAAACATCATGTATATTCTGCTTACGTTTCAGCCTTCTGCTTATTCATGAAACATCATGTATATTCTTGGTACGTTTCAGCCCTTCTGGTATTCAACAAACATCATGTATATTCTGGCTACGTTTCAGCCCTTCTGCTTATTCATGAAACATCATGATATTCTTGGCTAACGTTCAGCCCTTCTGCTTCTTCATGAAACATCATGTATATTCTTGGCTTACGTTTCAGCCCTTCTGCTTTTCATGAAACATCATGTATATTCTTGGCTTACGTTTCAGCCCTTCTGCTTCTTCATGAAACATCAGTATATTCTTGGCTTACGTTTCAGCCCTCTGCTTCTCATGAAACATCATGTATATTCTTGGCTTACGTTTCAGCCCTTCTGCTTCTTCATGAAACATCATGTATATTCTTGGCTTACGTTTCAGCCCTTCTCTTATTCATGAAACATCATGTATATTCTTGGCTTACGTTTCAGCCCTTCTGCTTCTTCATGAAACATCATGGATATTCTTGGCTTAGTTTCAGCCCTTCTGCTTCTTCATGGAACATCATGTATATTCTTGGCTACGTTTCAGCCCTTCTGCCTTCTTCATGAAACATCATGTATATTCTTGCTTACGTTTCAGCCCTTCTGCTTCTTCATGAACATCATGGACATTCTCGGGTGACGTTTTGCCCTTCTGCTTCTTCATGACACATCATGTATTAATTGGCTACGTTTCATCCCTTCTGCTTATTCATGAAACATCATGGATATCTTGGCTTACGTTTCAGCCCTTCTGCTTCTTCATGAAACATCATGGATATTCTTGGCTTACGTTTCAGCCCTTGCTTATTCATGAAACATCATGTATATTTTGGCTTACGTTCCAGCCCTTCTGCTTATTTATGAAACATCATGTATATTCTTGGCTTACGTTTCAGCCCTCTGCTTCTTCATGAAACATCATGTATATTCTTGGCTTACGTTTCAGCCCTTCTGCTTTTTCATGAAACATCATGTATATCTTGGCTTACGTTTCAGCCCTTCTGCTTCTCATGAAACATCATGTATATTCTTGGCTTACGTTTCAGCCCTTCTGCTTATTCATGAAACATCATGTATATTCTTGGCTTACGTTCAGCCCTTCTGCTTCTCATGAAACGTCATGTATATTCTTGGCTTACGTTTCAGCCCTTCTGCTTCTTCATGAAACATCATGTATATTCTTGGCTTACGTTCAGCCCTTCTCTTCTATTCATGAAACATCATATATATTCTTGGTACGTTTCAGCCCTTCTGCTTCTCCATGAAACATCATGTATATTCTTGGCTTACGTTTCAGCCTTCTGCTTCTTCATGAAACATCATGTATATTCATGACTTACGTTTCAGCCCTTCTGCTTCTTCATGAAACATCATGTATATTCTTGGCTTACGTTTCACCCCTTCTGGTTATTTATAAACATCATGGATATTCTTGGCTTACGTTTCAGCCTTTCTGGTTATTCATGAAACATCATGGATATTCTTGGCTTACGTTTGAGCCCTTCTGGTGATTTCTAAATATCATGTATATTCTTGGCTTACGTTCAAGCCCTTCTGCTTATTCATGAAACGTCATATAAATTCTTGGCTAACGTTTCAGCCCTTCTGTTTCTTCATGAAACATCATGGATATTCTTGCTTACGTTTCAGCCCTTCTGCTTCTTCATGAAATATCATGTATATCATGACTTACGTTTCAGCCTTCTGCTTCTACATGAAACTTCATGTATATTCTTGGCTTACGTTTAAGCCCTTCTGCTTCTCCATGAGACGTCATGTATATTCTTGGCTTACGTTGCAGCCCTTCTGCTTCTTCATGAAACATCATGTATATTCTTGGCTTACGTTTCAGCCCTTCATTTATTCATGAAAACATGTATATTCTTGGCTTACGTTTCAGCCCTTCTGCTTCTTCATGAAACATCATGTATATTCTTGGCTTACGTTTCAGCCCTTCTGCTTCATCATGGAACATCATGTATATTCTTGGCTTACGTTTCAGCCCTTCTGCTTCTTCATGAAACATCATGTATATTCTTGGCTTAAGTTTCATCCCTTCTGCTTCTTCATGAAACATCATGGACATTCTCGGGTGACGTTTTAGCCCTTCTGCTTCTTAATGACACATCATGTATTTAATTGGCTAACGTTTCATCCCTTCCGCTTATTCATGAAACATCATGGATATTCTTGGCTTACGTTTCAGCCCTTCTGCTTCTTCATGAAACATCATGGATATTCTTGGCTTACGTTTCAGCCCTTCTGCTTATTCATGAAACATCATGTATATTTTTGGCTTACGTTCCAGCCCTTCTGCTTATTTATGAAACATCATGTATATTCTTGGCTTACGTTTCAGCCCTCCTGCTTCTCCATGAAACATCATGTATATTCTTGGCTTACGTTTCAGCCCGTCTGTTTATTCATGGAACATCATGTATATTCTTGGCTTACGTTTCAGCCCTTCTGCTTCTTCATGAAACATCGTGTACATTCTTGGCTTACGTTTCATCCCTTCTGCTTCTTCATGAAACATCACGTATATTCTTGGCTTACGCTTCAGCCCTTCTGCTTATTCATGAAACATCATGTATATTCTTGTCTTACGTTTCAGCCCTTCTGCTTATTCATGACTCATCATGTATATTCTTGGCTTACGTTTCAGCCCTTCTGCTTCTTCATGAAACATCACGTATATTCTTGGCTTACGCTTCAGCCCTTCTGGTTATTCATGAAACATCATGTATATTCTGGCTTACGTTTCAGCCCTCTCTGCATCTTCATGACACATCATGTATATCTTGGCTTACGTTTCAGCTCTTCTGCTTATTCATGAAACATCATATATATTCTTGGCTTACGTTTCAGCCCTTTTGCTTATTATGAAACATCATGTATATTCTTGGCTTACGTTCAAGCCTTCTGCTTATTCATGAAACAGCATGGATATCCTTGGCTTACATTCAAGCCCTTCTGCTTATTCATGAAACATCATATAAAATCTTGGCTTACGTTTCAGCCCCTCTGCTTCTTCCTGAAACATCATGGATATTCTTGGCTTACGTTTCAGCCCATCTGCTTCTTCATGAAACATCATGTATATTCTTGGCTTACGTTTCAGCCCTTCTGCTTCTCCATGAAACGTCATGTATATTCTTGGCTTACGTTTCAGCCCTTCTGCTTCTTCCTGAAACATCATGTATATTCTTGGCTTACGTTTCAGCCCTTCATCTTATTCATGAAACATCATATATATTCTTGGCTTACGTTTCAGCCCTTCTGCTTCTCCATGAAACGTCATGTATATTCTTGGCTTACGTTTCAGCCCTTCTGCTTCTTCATGAAACATCATGTATATTCATGACTTACGTTTCAGCCCTTCTGCTTCTTCATGAAACATCATGTATATTCTTGGCTTACGTTTCAGCCGTTCTACTTATTCATGGAACATCATGTATATTCTTGGCTTACTTTTCAGCCCTTCTGCTTCTTCATGAAATATCATGTATATACTTGGCATACGTTTCAGCCCTTCTGCTTCTTCATAAAACGATGTATTTTCTTGGCTTAAGTTTCAGGCCTTCTGCTTCTTCATGAAACATCATGTATATCTTGGTTACGTTTCAGCCCTTCTCTTATTCATGAAACATCATGTATATACTTGGCTTACGTTTCAGCCCTTCTGCTTCTTCATGAAACATCATGTATATTCTTGGCTTACGTTTCAGCCCTTCTGCTTCTTCATGAAACATCAGTATATTACTTGGCTTACGTTTCATCCCTTCTGCTTATTCATGAAACAACATGGATATTCTTGGCTTACGTTTCAGCCCTCTGCTTCTTCATGAAACATCATGGATATTCTTGGCTTACGTTTCAGCCCTTCTGCTTATTCATGAAACATCATGTATATTCTTGGTTACGTTCCAGCCTTCTGCTTATTTATGAAACATCATGGATATTCTTGGCTTACGTTTCAGCCCTTCTGCTTCTTTGAAACATCATGGATAATCTTGGCTTACCTTTCAGCCCTCGTGCTTATTCATGAAACATCATGTATATTCTTGGCTTACGTTTCAGCCCTTCTGCTTATTCATGAAACATCATGTATATTCTTGGCTTACGTTTCACCCCTTCTGGTTATTTATAAACATCATGGATATTCTTGGCTTACGTTTCAGCCCTTTGCTTCTTCATGAAACATCATGTATATTCTTGGCTTATGTTTCAGCCCTTCTGCTTGTTCATACATGAAACATCATGTATTCTTGGCTTACGTTTCAGCCCTTCTGCTTCTTCATGAAACATCATGGATTTTCTAGGCTTACGTTTCAGCCCTTCTGCTTCTTCATGAAACATCATGGATATTCTTGACTTACGTTTCATCCCTTCTGCTACTTCATGAAACATCACGTATATTCTTGGCTTACGCATAAGCCCTTCTGCTTATTCATGAAACATCATGTATATTCTTGGCTTACGTTTCAGCCCTTCTGCTTCTTCATGAAACATCATGTATATTCTTGGCTTACGTTTAAGCCCTTCTGCTTCTTTATCCAGAAACGTCATGTATATTCTTGGCTTACGTTTCACCCCTTCTGCTTCTTCATGAAACATCATGTATATTCTTGGCTTACGTTTCAGCCCTTCATCTTATTCATGAAACATCATGTATATTCTTGGCTTACGTTTCAGCCCTTCTGCTTCTTCATGAAACATCATGGATATTCTCTGGCTTACGTGTTAGCCCTTCTGCTTCTTCATGACACATCATGTATTTCTTGGCTTACGTTTCAGCCCTTCTGCTTATTCATGAAACATCATGGATATTCTTGGCTTACGTTTCAGCCCTTCTGCTTCTTCATGAAACATCATGGATATTGTTGGCTTACGTTTCAGCCCTTCTGTTTATTCATGAAACATCATGTATATTCTTGGCTTACGTTCCAGCCCTTCTGCTTATTTATGAAACATTATGGATATTCTTGGCTTACGTTTCAGCCCTTCTGCTTCTTCATGAAACATCATGGATATTCTTGGCTTACCTTTCAGCCCTTGTGCTTATTCATGAAACATCACGTATATTCGTGGCTTACGTTTCAGCCATTCTGCTTCTTCATGAAACATCATGTATATTCTTGGCTTACGTTTCAGCCCTTCTGCTTATTCATGAAACATCATGGATATTCTTGGCTTACGTTTCAGCCCTTCTGCTTCTTCATGAAACATCATGGATATTCTTGGCTTACGTTTCATCCCTTCTGCTTCTTCGTGAAACATCATGGATATTCTTGGCTCACGTTTCATCCCTTCTGCTTCTTCATGAATCATCACGTATATTCTTGGCCTACGCTTCAGCCCTTCTGCTTCTTCATGAAACATCATGTATATTCTTGGCTTACGTTTCAGCCCTTCTGCTTCTTCATGGAACATCATGTATATTCTTGGCTTACGTTTCAGCCCTTCTGCTTCTTCATGAAACATCATGTATATTCTTGGCTTACGTTTCACCCCTTCTGGTTATTTATAAACATCATGGATATTCTTGGCTTACGTTTCAGCCTTTCTGGTTATTCATGAAACATCATGGATATTCTTGGCTTACGTTTGAGCCCTTCTGGTGATTTCTAAACATCATGTATATTCTTGGCTTACGTTCAAGCCCTTCTGCTTATTCATGAAACGTCATATAAATACTTGGCTAACGTTTGAGCCCTTCTGTTTCTTCATGAAACATCATGGATATTCTTGGCTTACGTTTCAGCCCTTCTGCTTATTCATGAAACATCATGTATATTCTTGGCTTACGTTTCAGCCCTTCTGCTTCTTCATGAAACATCATGTATATTCTTGGCTTACGTTTCAGCTCTTCTGCTTATTCATGAAACATCATATATATTCTTGGCTTACGTTTCAGCCCTTTTGCTTATTCATGAAACATTTGTATATTCTTGGCTTACGTTCAAGCCCTTCTGCTTATTCATGAAACAACAGCATGGATATTCTTGGCTTACTTCAGCCCTTCTGCTTATTCATGAAACATCATATAAAATCTTGGCTTACGTTTCAGCCCCTCTGCTTCTTCCTGAAACATCATGGATATTCTTGGCTTACGTTTCAGCCCATCTGCTTCTTCATGAAACATCATGTATATTCTTGGCTTACGTTTCAGCCCTTCTGCTTCTCCATGAAACGTCATGTATATTCTTGGCTTACGTTTCAGCCCTTCTGCTTCTTCCTGAAACATCATGTATATTCTTGGCTTACGTTTCAGCCTTCATCTTTCATCATGAAACATCATATATATTCTTGGCTTACGTTTCAGCCCTTCTGCTTCTCCATGAAACGTCATGTATATTCTTGGCTTACGTTTCAGCCCTTCTGCTTCTTCATGAAACATCATGTATATTCATGACTTACGTTTCAGCCCTTCTGCTTCTTCATGAAACATCATGTATATTCTTGGCTTACGTTTCAGCCGTTCTACTTATTCATGGAACATCATGTATATTCTTGGCTTACTTTTCAGCCCTTCTGCTTCTTCATGAAATATCATGTATATACTTGGCATACGTTTCAGCCCTTCTGCTTCTCCATTAAACGTCATGTATTTTCTTGGCTTAAGTTTCAGGCCTTCTGCTTCTTCATGAAACATCATGTATATTCTTGGGTTACGTTTCAGCCCTTCATCTTATTTATGAAACATCATGTATATACTTGGCTTACGTTTCAGCCCTTCTGCTTCTTCATGAAACATCATGTATATTCTTGGCTTACGTTTCAGCCCTTCTGCTTCTTCATGAAACATCAGGTATATACTTGGCTTACGTTTCATCCCTTCTGCTTATTCATGAAACAACATGGATATTCTTGGCTTACGTTTCAGCCCTTCTGCTTCTTCATGACACATCATGGATATTCTTGGCTTACGTTTCAGCCCTTCTGCTTATTCATGAAACATCATGTATATTCTTGGCTTACGTTCCAGCCCTTCTGCTTATTTATGAAACATCATGGATATTCTTGGCTTACGTTTCAGCCCTTCTGCTTCTTTTAGAAACATCATGGATAATCTTGGCTTACCTTTCAGCCCTCGTGCTTATTCATGAAACATCATGTATATTCTTGGCTTACGTTTCAGCCCTTCTGCTTATTCATGAAACATCATGTATATTCTTGGCTTACGTTTCACCCCTTCTGGTTATTTATAAACATCATGGATATTCTTGGCTTACGTTTCAGCCCTTTTGCTTCTTCATGAAACATCATGTATATTCTTGGCTTATGTTTCAGCCCTTCTGCTTGTTCATGAAACATCATGTATATTCTTGGCTTACGTTTCAGCCCTTCTGCTTCTTCATGAAACATCATGGATTTTCTAGGCTTACGTTTCAGCCCTTCTGCTTCTTCATGAAACATCATGGATATTCTTGACTTACGTTTCATCCCTTCTGCTACTTCATGAAACATCACGTATATTCTTGGCTTACGCATAAGCCCTTCTGCTTATTCATGAAACATCATGTATATTCTTGGCTTACGTTTCAGCCCTTCTGCTTCTTCATGAAACATCATGTATATTCTTGGCTTACGTTTAAGCCCTTCTGCTTCTCCATGAAACGTCATGTATATTCTTGGCTTACGTTTCACCCCTTCTGCTTCTTCATGAAACATCATGTATATTCTTGGCTTACGTTTCAGCCCTTCATCTTATTCATGAAACATCATGTATATTCTTGGCTTACGTTTCAGCCCTTCTGCTTCTTCATGAAACATCATGGATATTCTCGGGTGACGTGTTAGCCCTTCTGCTTCTTCATGACACATCATGTATTTAATTGGCTGACGTTTCATCCCTTCTGCTTATTCATGAAACATCATGGATATTCTTGGCTTACGTTTCAGCCCTTCTGCTTCTTCATGAAACATCATGGATATTGTTGGCTTACGTTTCAGCCCTTCTGTTTATTCATGAAACATCATGTATATTCTTGGCTTACGTTCCAGCCCTTCTGCTTATTTATGAAACATTATGGATATTCTTGGCTTACGTTTCAGCCCTTCTGCTTCTTCATGAAACATCATGGATATTCTTGGCTTACCTTTCAGCCCTTGTGCTTATTCATGAAACATCACGTATATTCGTGGCTTACGTTTCAGCCATTCTGCTTCTTCATGAAACATCATGTATATTCTTGGCTTACGTTTCAGCCCTTCTGCTTATTCATGAAACATCATGGATATTCTTGGCTTACGTTTCAGCCCTTTTGCTTCTTCATGAAACATCATGTATATTCTTGGCTTATGTTTCAGCCCTTCTGCTTCTTCATGAAACATCATGTATATTCTTGGCTTACGTTTCAGCCCTTCTGCTTCTTCATGAAACATTATGGATTTTCTAGGCTTACGTTTCAGCCCTTCTGCTTCTTCATGAAACATCATGGATATTCTTGACTTACGTTTCATCCCTTCTGCTTCTTCATGAAACATCATGGATATTCTTGGCTTACGTTTCATCCCTTCTGCTTCTTCGTGAAACATCATGGATATTCTTGGCTCACGTTTCATCCCTTCTGCTTCTTCATGAATCATCACGTATATTCTTGGCCTACGCTTCAGCCCTTCTGCTTCTTCATGAAACATCATGTATATTCTTGGCTTACGTTTCAGCCCTTCTGCTTCTTCATGGAACATCATGTATATTCTTGGCTTACGTTTCAGCCCTTCTGCTTCTTCATGAAACATCATGTATATTCTTGGCTTACGTTTCACCCCTTCTGGTTATTTATAAACATCATGGATATTCTTGGCTTACGTTTCAGCCTTTCTGGTTATTCATGAAACATCATGGATATTCTTGGCTTACGTTTGAGCCCTTCTGGTGATTTCTAAACATCATGTATATTCTTGGCTTACGTTCAAGCCCTTCTGCTTATTCATGAAACGTCATATAAATACTTGGCTAACGTTTGAGCCCTTCTGTTTCTTCATGAAACATCATGGATATTCTTGGCTTACGTTTCAGCCCTTCTGCTTCTTCATGAAATATCATGTATATTCATGACTTACGTTTCAGCACTTCTGCTTCTACATGAAACTTCATGTATATTCTTGGCTTACGTTTAAGCCCTTCTGCTTCTCCATGAGACGTCATGTATATTCTTGGCTTACGTTGCAGCCCCTCTGCTTCTTCATGAAACATCATGTATATTCTTGGCTTACGTTTCAGCCCTTCATCTTATTCATGAAACATCATGTATATTCTTGGCTTACGTTTCAGCCCTTCTGCTTCTTCATGAAACATCATGTATATTCTTGGCTTACGTTTCAGCCCTTCTGCTTCTTCATGGAACATCATGTATATTCTTGGCTTACGTTTCAGCCCTTCTGCTTCTTCATGAAACATCATGTATATTCTTGGCTTAAGTTTCATCCCTTCTGCTTCTTCATGAAACATCATGACATTCTCGGTGACGTTTTAGCCCTTCTGCTTCTTAATGACACATCATGTATTTAATTGGCTAACGTTTCATCCCTTCCGCTTATTCATGAAACATCATGGATATTCTTGGCTTACGTTTCAGCCCTTCTGCTTCTTCATGAAACATCATGGATATTCTTGGCTTACGTTTCAGCCCTTCTGCTTATTCATGAAACATCATGTATATTTTTGGCTTACGTTCCAGCCCTTCTGCTTATTTATGAAACATCATGTATATTCTTTCCTTACGTTTCAGCCCTCCTGCTTCTTCATGAAACATCATGTATATTCTTGGCTTACGTTTCAGCCCTTCTGCTTCTTCATGAAACATCGTGTACATTCTTGGCTTACGTTTCATCCCTTCTGCTTCTTCATGAAACATCACGTATATTCTTGGCTTACGCTTCAGCCCTTCTGCTTATTCATGAAACATCATGTATATTCTTGTCTTACATTTCAGCCCTTCTGCTTATTCATGACTCATCATGTATATTCTTGGCTTACGTTTCAGCCCTTCTGCTTCTTCATGAAACATCACGTATATTCTTGGCTTACGCTTCAGCCCTTCTGGTTATTCATGAAACGTCATGTATGTTCTTGGCTTACGTTTCAGCCCTTCTGCATCTTCATGACACATCATGTATATTCTTGGCTTACGTTTCAGCTCTTCTGCTTATTCATGAAACATCATATATATTCTTGGCTTACGTTTCAGCCCTTTTGCTTATTCATGAAACATCATGTATATTCTTGGCTTACGTTCAAGCCCTTCTGCTTATTCATGAAACAGCATGGATATCCTTGGCTTACATTCAAGCCCTTCTGCTTATTCATGAAACATCATATAAAATCTTGGCTTACGTTTCAGCCCCTCTGCTTCTTCCTGAAACATCATGGATATTCTTGGCTTACGTTTCAGCCCATCTGCTTCTTCATGAAACGTCATGTATATTCTTGGCTTACGTTTCAGCCCTTCTGCTTCTCCATGAAACGTCATGTATATTCTTGGCTTACGTTTCAGCCCTTCTGCTTCTTCCTGAAACATCATGTATATTCGTGGCTTACGTTTCAGCCCTTCATCTTATTCATGAAACATCATATATATTCTTGGCTTACGTTTCAGCCCTTCTGCTTCTCCATGAAATGTCATGTATATTCTTGGCTTACGTTTCAGCCCTTCTGCTTCTTCATGAAACATCATGTATATTCATGACTTACGTTTCAGCCCTTCTGCTTCTTTATGAAACATCATGTATATTCTTGGCTTACGTTTCAGCCGTTCTACTTATTCATGGAACATCATGTATATTCTTGGCTTACGTTTCAGCCCTTCTGCTTCTTCATGAAACATCACGTATATACTTGGCTTACGCTTAAGCCCTTCTGCTTATTCATGAAACATCATGTATATTCTTGGCTTACGTTTCAGCCCTTCTGCTTCTTCATGAAATATCATGTATATTCTTGGCATATGTTTCAGCCCTTCTGCTTCTCCATTAAACGTCATGTATTTTCTTGGCTTAAGTTTAAGGCCTTCTTCTTCTTCATGAAACATCATGTATATTCTTGGGTTACGTTTCAGCCCTTCATCTTATTTATGAAACATCATGTATATACTTGGCTTACGTTTCAGCCCTTCTGCTTATTCATGAAACATCATGTATTTCTTGGCTTACGTTTCAGCCGTTCTGCTTATTCATGGAACATCATGTATATTCTTGGCTTACGTTTCAGCCCTTCTGCTTCTTCATGAAACATCATGTATATTCTTGGCTTACGTTTCAGCCCTTCTGCTTCTTCATGAAACATCAGGTATATTCTTGGCTTACGTTTCATCCCTTCTGCTTATTCATGATACAACATGGATATTCTTGGCTCACGTTTCAGCCCTTCTGCTTATTCATGAAACATCATGTATATTCTTGGCTTACGTTCCAGCCCTTCTGCTTATTTATGAAACATCATGGATATTCTTGGCTTACGTTTCAGCCCTTCTGCTTCTTTTAGAAACATCATGGATAGGCTTGGCTTACCTTTCAGCCATCGTGCTTATTCATGAAACATCATGTATAATCTTGGCTTACGTTTCAGCCCTTCTGCTTATTCATGAAATATCATGTATATTCTTGGCTTACGTTTCACCCCTTCTGATTATTTATAAACATCATGGATATTCTTGGCTTACGTTTCAGCCCTTCTGCTTCTTCATGAAACATCATGTATATTCTTGGCTTATGTTTCAGCCCTTCTGCTTGTACATGAAACATCATGGATATTCTTGGCTTACGTTTCAGCCCTTCTGCTTCTTCATGAAACATCATGGATTTTCTAGGCTTACGTTTCAGCCCATCTGCTTCTTCATGAAACATCATGGATATTCTTGGCTTACGTTTCATCCCTTCTGCTTCTTCATGAAACATAACGTATATTCTTGGCTTACGCTTAAGCCCTTCTGCTTATTCATGAAACATCATGTATATTCTTGGCTTACGTTTCAGCCCTTCTGCTTCTTCATGAAACATCATGGATATACTTGGCTTACGTTGAAGCCCTTCTGCTTCTCCATGAAACGTCATGTATATTCTTGGCTTACGTTTCACCCTTCTGCTTCTTCATGAAACATCATGTATATTCTTGGCTTACGTTTCAGCCCTTCATCTTATTCATGAAACATCATGTATATTCTTGGCTTACGTTTCAGCCCTTCTGCTTATTCATGAAACATCATGGATATTCTCGGGTGACGTTTTAGCCCTTCTGCTTCTTCATGACACATCATGTATTTAATTGGCTAACGTTTCATCCCTTCTGCTTATTCATGAAACATCATGGATATACTTGGCTTACGTTTCAGCACTTCTGCTTCTTCATGAAACATCATGGATATTCTTGGCTTACGTTTCAGCCCTTCTGGTTATTCATGAAACATCATGTATATTCTTGGCTTACGTTCCAGCCCTTCTGCTTATTTATGAAACATTATGTATATTCTTGGCTTACGTTTCAGCCCTTCTGCTTCTTCATGAAACATCATGTATATTCTTGGCTTACGTTTCAGCCCTTCTGCTTATTCATGAAACATCATGGATATTCTTGGCTTACGTTTCAGCCCTTCTGCTTCTTCATGAAACATCATGGATATTCTTGGCTTACGTTTCAGCCCTTCTGCTTCTTCATGAAACATCATGGATATTCTTGGCTCACGTTTCATCCCATCTGCTTCTTCATGAATCATCACGTATATTCTTGGCTTACGCTTCAGCCCTTCTGCTTCTTCATGAAACATCATGTATATTCTTGGCTTACGTTTCAGCCCTTCTGTTTATTTATAAACATCATGGATATTCTTGGCTTACGTTTCAGCCCTTCTGGTTATTCATGAAACATCATGGATATTCTTGGCTTACGTTTGAGCCCTTCTGGTGATTGCTAAACATCATGTATATTCTTGGCTTACGTTCAAGCCCTTCTGCTTATTCATGAAACGTCATATAAATTCTTGGCTAACGTTTCAGCCCTTCTGTTTCTTCATGAAACATCATGGATATTCTTGGCTTACGTTTCAGCCCTTCTGCTTCTTCATGAAACATCATGTATATTCATGACTTACGTTTCAGCCCTTCTGCTTCTACATGAAACATCATGTATATGCTTGGCTTACGTTTCAGCCCTTCATCTTATTCATGAAACATCATGTATATACTTGGCTTACGTTTCAGCCCTTCTGCTTCTTCATGAAACATCATGTATATTCTTGGCTTACGTTTAAGCCCTTCTGCTTCTCCATGAAACGTCATGTATATTCTTGGCTTACGTTTCAGCCCTTCTGCTTCTTCATGAAACATCATGTATATTCTTGGCTTACGTTTCAGCCCTTCATCTTATTCATGAAACATCATGTATATTCTTGGCTTACGTTTCAGCCCTTCTGCTTCTTCATGAAACATCATGTATATTCTTGGCTTACGTTTCAGCCCTTCTGCTTATTCATGGAACATCATGTATATTCTTGGCTTACGTTTCAGCCCTTCTGCTTCTTCATGAAACATCATGTATATTCTTGGCTTACGTTCCATCCCTTCTGCTTCTTCATGAAACATCATGGACATTCTCGGGTGACGTTTTAGCCCTTCTGCTTCTTCATGACACATCATGTATTTAATTGGCTAAAGTTTCATCCCTTCTGCTTATTCATGAAACATCATGGATATTCTTGGCTTACGTTTCAGCCCTTCTGCTTCTTTATGAAACATCATGGATATTCTTGGCTTACGTTTCAGCCCTTCTGCTTATTCATGAAACATCATGTATATTCTTGGCTCACGTTTCATCCCTTCTGCTTCTTCATGAATCATCACGTATATTCTTGGCTTACGTTTCAGCCCTTCTGCATCTTCATGACACATCATGTATATTCTTGGCTTACGTTTCAGCCCTTCTGCATCTTCATGACACATCATGTATTTCTTGGCTTACGTTTCAGCTCTTCTGCTTATTCATGAAACATCATATATATTCTTGGCGTACGTTTCAGCCCTTTTGCTTATTCATGAAACATCATGTATATTCTTGGCTGACGTTCAAGCCCTTCTGCTTATTCATGAAACAGCATGGATATCCTTGGCTTACATTCAAGCCCTTCTGCTTATTCATGAAACATCATATAAAATCTTGGCTTACGTTTCAGCCCCTTTGCTTCTTCCTGAAACATCATGGATATTCTTGGCCTACGTTTCAGCCCTTCTGCTTCTTCATGAAAGATCATGTATATTCTTGGCTTACGTTTCAGCCCTTCTGCTTCTCCATGAAACGTCATGTATATTCTTGGCTTACGTTTCAGCCCTTCTGCTTATTCATGACTCATCATGTATATTCTTGGCTTACGTTTCATCCCTTCTGCTTCTTCATGAAACATCACGTATATTCTTGGCTTACGCTTCAGCCCTTCTGGTTATTTATGAAACATCATGTATGTTCTTGGCTTACGTTTCAGCCCTTCTGCATCTTCATGACACATCATGTATATTCTTGGCTTACGTTTCAGCTCTTCTGCTTATTCATGAAACATCATATATATTCTTGGCTTACGTTTCAGCCCTTTGCTTATTCATGAAACATCATGTATATTCTTGGCTTACGTTCAAGCCCTTCTGCTTATTCATGAAACAGCATGGATATCCTGGCTTACATTCAAGCCCTTCTGCTTATTCATGAAACATCATATAAAATCTTGGCTTACGTTTCAGCCCCTCTGCTTCTTCCTGAAACATCATGGATATTCTTGGCTTACGTTTCAGCCCTTCTGCTTCTTTATGAAAGATCATGTATATTCTTGGCTTACGTTTCAGCCCTTCTGCTTCTCCACGAAACGTCATGTATATTCTTGGCTTACGTTTCAGCCCTTCTGCTTCTTCCTGGACATCATGTATATTCTTGGCTTACGTTTCAGCCCTTCATCTTATTCATGAAACATCTTGGCATACGTTTCATGTATAATCTTGGCTTACGTTTCAGGCCTTCTGCTTCTTCCTGAAACATCATGTATATTCTTGGCTTACGTTTCAGCCCTTCATCTTATTCATGAAACATCTTGGCATATGTTTCAGCCCTTCTGCTTCTCCATGAAACGTCATGTATATTCTTGGCTTACGTTTCAGCCCTTCTGCTTCTTCATGAAACATCATGGATATTCTTGGCTTACGTTTTATCCCTTCTGCTTATTCATGAAACTTCATGTATATTCTTCGCTTACGTTTCAGCCCTTCTGCTTATTCATGAAACATCATGTATATTCATGACTTAAGTTTCAGCCCTTCTGCTTCTTCATGAAACATCATGTATATTCTTGGCTTACGTTTCAGCCCTCCTGCTTCTTCATGAAACATCATGTATATTCTTGGCTTACGTTTCAGCCCTTCTGCTTATTCATGGAACATCATGTATATTCTTGGCTTACGTTTCAGCCCTTCTGCTTCTTCATGAAACATCATGTATATTCTTGGCTTACGTTTCAGCCCTTCATCTTATTCATGAAACATCATGTATATTCTTGGCTTACGTTTCAGCCCTTCATCTTATTCATGAAACATCATGTATATTCTTGGCATACGTTTCAGCCCTTCTGCTTCTCCATGAAACGTCATGTATATTCTTGGCTTACGTTTCAGCCCTTCTGCTTCTTCATGAAACATCATGGATATTCTTGGCTTACGATTTATCCCTTCTGCTTATTCATGAAACTTCATGTATATTCTTCGCTTACGTTTCAGCCCTTCTGCTTATTCATGAAACATCATGTATATTCATGACTTACGTTTCAGCCCTTCTGCTTCTTCATGAAACATCATGTATATTCTTGGCTTACGTTTCAGCCCTCCTGCTTCTCCATGAAACATCATGTATATTCTTGGCCTACGTTCAGCCCTTCTGCTTATTCATGGAACATCATGTATATTCTTGGCTTACGTTCAGCCCTTCTGCTTCTTCATGAAACATCATGTATATTCTTGGCTTACGTTTCATCCCTCCTGCTTCTCATGAAACATCATGTATATTCTTGGCTTACGTTTCATCCTTCTGCTTCTTCATGAAACATCATGGATATTCTCGGCTTACGTTTCATCCCTTCTGCTTCTTCATGAAACATCATGTATATTCTTGGCCTACGCTTCAGCCCTTCTGCTTATTCATGAAACATCATGTATGTTCTTGGCTTACGTTTCAGCCCTTCTGCTTCTTCATGAAACATCATGGATATTCTTGGCTTACGTTTTATCCCTTCTGCTTATTCATGAAACTTCATGTATATTCTTCGCTTACGTTTCAGCCCTTCTGCTTATTCATGAAACATCATGTATATTCATGACTTACGTTTCAGCCCTTCTGCTTCTTCATGAAACATCATGTATATTCTTGGCTTACGTTTTCAGCCCTCTGCTTCTTCATGAAACATCATGTATATTCTTGGCTTACGTTTCAGCCTTCATCTTATTCATGGAACATCATGTATATTCTGGCTTACGTTTCAGCCCTTCTGCTTCTTCATGAAACATCATGTATATTCTTGGCTTACGTTTCATCCTCCTCCTTCTTCATGAAACATCATGTATTCTTGGCTTACGTTTCATCCCTTTGCTTCTTCATCATGAAACATCATGGATATTCTTGGCTTACGTTTCAGCCCTTCTGCTTATTCATGAAACATCATGTATATTCTTGGCGTACGTTTCAGCCCTTCTGCTTATTCATGAAACATCATGTATATTCTTGGCTTACGTTTCAGCCCTTCTGCTTCTTCATGAAACATCACGTATATTCTTGGCTTACGCTTCAGCCCTTCTGGTTATTCATGAAACATCATGTATTCTTGGCTTACGTTTCAGCCCTTCTGCATCTTCATGACACATCATGTATATTCTTGGCTTACGTTTCAGCTCTTCTGCTTATTCATGAAACATCATGTATATTCTTGGCTTACGTTTCAGCCCTTTTGCTTATTCATGAAACATCATGTATATTCTTGGCTTACGTTCAAGCCCTTCTGCTTATTCATGAAACAGCATGGATATTCTGGCTTACATTCAAGCCCTTCTGCTTATTCATGAAACATCATATAAAATCTTGGCTTACGTTTCAGCCCCTCTGCTTCTTCTGAAACATCATGGATATTCTTGGCTTACGTTTCAGCCCTTCTGCTTCTTCATGAAAGATCATGTTATTCTTGGCTTACGTTTCAGCCCTTCTGCTTCTCCATGAAACGTCATGTATATTCTTGGCTTACGTTTCAGCCCTTCTGCTTCTTCCTGAAACATCATGTATATTCTTGGCTTACGTTTCAGCCCTTCATCTTATTCATGAAACATCATGTATATTCTTGGCATACGTTTCAGCCCTTCTGCTTCTCCATGAAACGTCACGTATATTCTTGGCTTACGTTTCAGCCCTTCTGCTTCTTCATGAAACATCATGGATATTCTTGGCTTACGTTTTATCCCTTCTGCTTATTCATGAAACTTCATGTATATTCTTCGCTTACGTTTCAGCCCTTCTGCTTATTCATGAAACATCATGTATATTCATGACTTACGTTTCAGCCCTTCTGCTTCTTCATGAAACATCATGTATATTCTTGGCTTACGTTTCAGCCCTTCTGCTTCTTCATGACACATCATGTATTTAATTGGCTAACGTTTCATCCCTTCTGCTTATTTATGAAACATCATGGATATTCTTGGCTTACGTTTCAGCCCTTCTGCTTCTTCATGAAACATCATGTATATTCTTGGCATACGTTTCATCCCTCCTGCTTCTTCATGAAACATCATGTATATTCTTGGCTTACGTTTCATCCCTTCTGCTTCTTCATGAAACATCATGGTATCTTGGCTTACGTTTCATCCTTCTGCTTCTTCATGAAACATCACGTATATTCTTGGCTTACGCTTCAGCCCTTCTGCTTATTCATGAAACATCATGTATATTCTTGGCTTACGTTTCAGCCCTTCTGCTTATTCATGACTCATCATGTATATTCTTGGCTTACGTTTCAGCCCTTCTGCTTCTTCATGAAACATCACGTATATTCTTGGCTTACGCTTCAGCCTTCTGGTTTATACATGAAACATCATGTATGTTCTTGGCTTACGTTTCAGCCCTTCTGCATCTTCATGACACATCATGTATATTCTTGGCTTACGTTTCAGCTCTTCTGCTTATTCATGAAAAACATATATATATTTGGCTTACGTTTCAGCCCTTTTGCTTATTCATGAAACATCATGTATATTCTTGGCTTACGTTCAAGCCCTTCTGCTTATTCATGAAACAGCATGGATATCCTTGGCTTACATTCAAGCCCTTCTGCTTATTCATGAAACATCATATAAAATCTTGGCTTACGTTTCAGCCCTCTGCTTCTTCCTGAAACATCATGGATATTCTTGGCTTACGTTTCAGCCCTTCTGCTTCTTCATAAAAGATCATGTATATTCTTGGCTTACGTTTCAGCCCTTCTGCTTCTCCATGAAACGTCATGTATATTCTTGGCTTACGTTTCAGCCCTTCTGCTTCTTCCTGAAACATCATGTATATTCTTGGCTTACGTTTCAGCCCTTCATCTTATTCATGAAACATCATGTATATTCTTGGCATAAGTTTCAGCCCTTCTGCTTCTCCATGAAACGTCATGTATATTCGTGGCTTACGTTTCATCCCTCCTGCTTCTTCATGAAACATCATGTATATTCTTGGCTTACGTTTCATCCCTTCTGCTTCTTCATGAAACATCATGGATATTCTTGGCTTACGATTCATCCCTTCTGCTTCTTCATGAAACATCATGTATATTCTTGGCTTACGTTTCAGCCCTTCTGCTTATTCATGAAACATCATGTATGTTCTTGGCTTACGTTTCAGCCCTTCTGCTTATTCATGACTCATCATGTATAATCTTGGCTTACGTTTCCGCCCTTCTGCTTCTTCATGGAAGATCATGTATATTCTTGGGTTACGTTTCAGCCCTTCTGCTTCTCATGAAATGTCATGTATATTCTGGCTTACGTTTCAGCCCTTCTGCTTCTCCATGAAACATCATGTATATTCTTGGCTTACGTTTCAGCCCTTCTGCTTCTTCATGAAACATCATGGATATTCTTGGCTTACGTTTTCATCCCTTCTGCTTATTCATGAAACTTCATGTATATTCTTCGCTTACGTTTCAGCCCTTCTGCTTATTCATGAAACATCATGTATATTCATGACTTACGTTTCAGCCCTTCTGCTTCTTCATGAAACATCATGTATATTCTTGGCTTACGTTTCAGCCCTCTGCTTCTCCATGAAACATCATGTATATTCTTGGCCTACGTTTCAGCCCTTCTGCTTATCATGGAACATCATGTATATTCTTGGCTTACGTTTCAGCCCTTCTGCTTCTTCATGAAACATCATGTATATTCTTGGCTTACGTTTCATCCCTCCTGCTTCTTCATAAAACATCATGTATATTCTTGGCTTACGTTTCATCCCTTCTGCTTCTTCATGAAACATCATGGATATTCTCGGCTTACGTTTCATCCCTTCTGCTTCTTCATGAAACATCACGTATATTCTTGGCTTACGCTTCAGCCCTTCTGGTTATTCATGAAACATCATGTATGTTCTTGGCTTACGTTTCAGCCCTTCTGCATCTTCATGAAACATCATGTATATTCTTGGCTTACGTTTCAGCTCTTCTGCTTATTCATGAAACATCATATATATTCTTGGCTTACGTTTCAGCCCTTTTGCTTATTCAGGAAACATCATGTATATTCTTGGCTTACGTTCAAGCCCTTCTGCTTATTCATGAAACAGCATGGATATACTTGGCTTACATTCAAGCCCTTCTGCTTATACATGAAACATCATATAAAATCTTGGCTTACGTTTCAGCCCTTCTGCTTCTTCATGAAACATCATGTATATTCTTGGCTTACGTTTCAGCCCTTCTGCTTCTTCATGAAACATCATGTATATTCTTGGCTTACGTTTCAGCCCTTCTGCTTATTCATGGAACATCATGTATATTCTTGGCTTACGTTTCAGCCCTTCTGCTTCTTCATGAAACATCATGTATATTCTTGGCTTACGTTTCATCCCTCCTGCTTCTTCATGAAACATCATGTTTATTCTTGGCTTACGTTTCATCCCTTCTGCTTCTTCATGAAACATCATGGATATTCTTGGCTTACGATTCATCCCTTCTGCTTCTTCATGAAACATCACGTATATTCTTGGCTTACGTTTCAGCCCTTCTGCTTATTCATGAAACATCATGTATGTTCTTGGCTTACGTTTCAGCCCTTCTGCTTATTCATGACTCATCATGTATAATCTTGGCTTACGTTTCCGCCCTTCTGCTTCTTCATGAAAGATCATGTATATTCTTGGCTTACGTTTCAGCCCTCTGCTTTCCATGAAACGTCATGTATATTCTTGGCTTACGTTTCAGCCCTTCTGCTTCTCCATGAAACGTCATGTATATTCTTGGCTTACGTTTCAGCCCTTCTGCTCTTCATGAAACATCATGGATATTCTTGGCTTACGTTTTATCCCTTCTGCTTATTCATGAAACTTCATGTATATTCTTCGCTTACGTTTCAGCCCTTCGCTTATTCATGAAACATCATGTATATTCATGACTTACGTTTCAGCCCTTCTGCTTCTTCATGAAACATCATGTATATTCTTGGCTTACGTTTCAGCCCTCTGCTTCTCATGAAACATCATGTATATTCTTGGCTACGTTTCAGCCCTTCTGCTTATTCATGAACATCATGTATATTCTTGGCTTACGTTTCAGCCCTTCTGCTTCTTCATGAAACATCATGTATATACTTGGCTTACGTTTCATCCCTCTGCTTCTTCATAAAACATCATGTATATTCTTGGCTTACGTTTCATCCCTTCTGCTTCTTCATGAAACATCATGGATATTCTCGGCTTACGTTTCATCCCTTCTGCTTCTTCATGAAACATCACGTATATTCTTGGCTTACGCTTCAGCCCTTCTGCTATTCATGAAACATCATGTATTCTTGGCTTACGTTTCATCCTCTGCTTCTTCATGAAACATCATGTATATTCTTGGCTTACGTTTCATCCCTTCTGCTTCTTCATGAAACATCATGGATATTCTGGCTTACGTTTCATCCCTTCAGCTTCTTCATGAAACATCACGTATATTCTTGGCTTACGCTTCAGCCCTTCTGCTTATTCATGAAACATCATGTATGTTCTTGGCTTACGTTTCAGCCCTTCTGCTTATTCATGACTCATCATGTATATTCTTGGCTTACTTTTCAGCCCTTCTGCTTCTTCATGAAACATCACGTATATTCTTGGCTTACGCTTCAGCCCTTCTGGTTATTCATGAAACATCATGTATGTTCTTGGCTTACGTTTCAGCCCTTCTGCATCTTCATGACACATCATGTATATTCTTGGCTTACGTTTCAGCTCTTCTGCTTATTCATGAAACATCATATATATTCTTGGCTTACGTTTCAGCCCTTTTGCTTATTCATGAAACATCATGTATATTCTTGGCTTACGTTCAGCCCTTCTGCTTCTCATGAAACAGCATGGATATACTTGGCTTACATTCAAGCCCTTCTGCTTATACATGAAACATCATATAAAAACTTGGCTTACGTTTCAGCCCCTCTGCTTCTTCCTGAAACATCATGGATATTCTTGGCTTACGTTTCAGCCCTTCTGCTTCTTCATAAAAGATCATGTATATTCTTGGCTTACGTTTCAGCCCTTCTGCTTCTCCATGAAACGTCATGTATATTCTTGGCTTACGTTTCAGCCCTTCTGCTTCTTCCTGAAACATCATGTATATTCTTGGCTTACGTTTCAGCCCTTCATCTTATTCATGAAACATCATGTATATTCTTGGCATAAGTTTCAGCCCTTCTGCTTCTCCATGAAACGACATGTATATTGTGGCTTACGTTTCATCCCTCTGCTTCTTCATGAAACATCATGTATATTCTTGGCTTACGTTTCATCCCTTCTGCTTCTTCATGAAACATCATGGATATTCTTGGCTTACGTTCATCCCTTCTGCTTCTTCATGAAACATCACGTATATTCTTGGCTTACGTTTCAGCCCTTCTGCTTATTCATGAAACATCATGTATGTTCTTGGCTTACGTTTCAGCCCTTCTGCTTATTCATGACTCATCATGTATAATCTTGGCTTACGTTTCCGCCCTTCTGCTTCTTCATGAAAGATCATGTATATTCTTGGTTACGTTTCAGCCCATCTGCTTCTCCATGAAATCATGTATATTCTTGGCTTACGTTTCAGCCCTTCTGCTTCTCATGAAACGTCATGTATATTCTTGGCTTACGTTTCAGCCCTTCTGCTTCTTCATGAAACATCATGGATATTCTTGGCTTACGTTTTATCCCTTCTGCTTATTCATGAAACTCATGTATATTCTTGGCTTACGTTTCAGCCCTTCTGCTTATTTATGAATCATCATGTATATTTTTGACTTACGTTTCAGCCCTTCTGCTTCTTCATGAAACATCATGTATATTCTTGGCTTACGTTTCAGCCCTCCTGCTTCTCCATGAAACATCATGTATATTCTTGGCTTACGTTTCAGCCCTTCTGCTTATTCATGGAACATCATGTATATTCTTGGCTTACGTTTCAGCCCTTCTGCTCTTCATGAAACATCATGTATATTCTTGGCTTACGTTTCATCCCTCCTGCTTCTTCATAAAACATCATGTATATTCTTGGCTTACGTTTCAGCCCTTCTGCTTCTTCATGAAACATCATGATATTCTGGCTTACGTTTCACCCTTCTGCTTCTTCATGAAACATCACGTATATTCTTGGCTTACGCTTCAGCCCTTCTGTTATTCATGAAACATCATGTATGTTCTTGGCTTACGTTTCAGCCCTTCTGCTTCATGAAACATCATGTATATTCTTGGCTTACGTTTCAGCTCTTCTGCTTATTCATGAAACATCATATATATTCTTGGCTTACGTTTCAGCCCTTTTGCTTATTCATGAAACATCATGTATATTCTTGGCTTACGTTCAAGCCCTTCTGCTTATTCATGAAACAGCATGGATATACTTGGCTTACATTCAAGCCCTTCTGCTTATACATGAAACATCATATAAAATCTTGGCTTACGTTTCAGCCCTTCTGCTTCTTCATGAAACATCATGTATATTCTTGGCTTACGTTTCAGCCCTCCTGCTTCTTCATGAAACATCATGTATATTCTTGGCTTACGTTTCAGCCCTTCTGCTTATTCATGGAACATCATGTATATTCTTGGCTTACGTTTCAGCCCTTCTGCTTCTTCATGAAACATCATGTATATTCTTGGCTTACGTTTCATCCTCCTGCTTCTTCATGAAACATCATGTTTATTCTTGGCTTACGTTTCATCCCTTCTGCTTCTTCATGAAACATCATGGATATTCTTGGCTTACGATTCATCCCTTCTGCTTCTTCATGAAACATCACGTATATTCTTGGCTTACGTTTCAGCCCTTCTGCTTATTCATGAAACATCATGTATGTTCTTGGCTTACGTTTCAGCCTTCTGCTTATTCATGAACATCATGTATAATCTTGGCTTACGTTTCGCCCTTCTGCTTCTTCATGAAAGATCATGTATATTCTTGGCTTACGTTTCAGCCCATCTGCTTCTCCATGAAACGTCATGTATATTCTTGGCTTACGTTTCAGCCCTTCTGCTTCTCCATGAAACGTCATGTATATTCTTGGCTTACGTTTCAGCCCTTCTGCTTCTTCATGAAACATCATGGATATTCTTGGCTTACGTTTTATCCCTTCTGCTTATTCATGAAACTTCATGTATATTCTTCGCTTACGTTTCAGCCCTTCCGCTTATTCATGAAACATCATGTATATTCATGACTTACGTTTCAGCCCTTCTGCTTCTTCATGAAACATCATGTATATTCTTGGCTTACGTTTCAGCCCTCCTGCTTCTCCATGAAACATCATGTATATTCTTGGCCTACGTTTCAGCCCTTCTGCTTATTCATGGAACATCATGTATATTCTTGGCTTACGTTTCAGCCCTTCTGCTTCTTCATGAAACATCATGTATATACTTGGCTTACGTTTCATCCCTCCTGCTTCTTCATAAAACATCATGTATATTCTTGGCTTACGTTTCATCCCTTCTGCTTCTTCATGAAACATCAGGGATATTCTCGGCTTACGTTTCATCCCTTCTGCTTCTTCATGAAACATCACGTATATTCTTGGCTTACGCTTCAGCCCTTCTGCTTATTCATGAAACATCATGTATGTTCTTGGCTTACGTTTCATCCCTCCTGCTTCTTCATGAAACATCATGTATATTCTTGGCTTACGTTTCATCCCTTCTGCTTCTTCATGAAACATCATGGATATTCTTGGCTTACGTTTCATCCCTTCTGCTTCTTCATGAAACATCACGTATATTCTTGGCTTACGCTTCAGCCCTTCTGCTTATTCATGAAACATCATGTATGTTCTTGGCTTACGTTTCAGCCCTTCTGCTTATTCATGACTCATCATGTATATTCTTGGCTTACGTTTCAGCCCTTCTGCTTCTTCATGAAACATCACGTATATTCTTGGCTTACGCTTAAGCCCTTCTGCTTATTCATGAAACATCATGTATGTTCTTGGCTTACGTTTCAGCCCTTCTGCATCTTCATGACACATCATGTATATTCTTGGCTTACGTTTCAGCTCTTCTGCTTATTCATGAAACATCATAATATTCTTGGCTTACGTTTCAGCCCTTTTGCTTATTCATGAAACATCATGTATATTCTTGGCTTACGTTCAAGCCCTTCTGCTTATTCATGAAACAGCATGGATATACTTGGCTTACATTCAAGCCCTTCTGCTTATTACATGAAACATCATATAAATCTTGGCTTACGTTTCAGCCCTTCTGCTTCTTCATGAAACATCATGTATATTCTTGGCTTACGTTTCAGCCCTCCTGCTTCTTCATGAAACATCATGTATATTCTTGGCTTACGTTTCAGCCCTTCTGCTTATTCATGGAACATCATGTATATTCTTGGCTTACGTTTCAGCCCTTCTGCTTCTTCATGAAACATCATGTATATTCTTGGCTTACGTTTCCCCTCTGCTTCTTCATGAAACATCATGTATATTCTTGGCTTACGTTTCATCCCTTCTGCTTCTTCATGAAACATCATGGATATTCTTGGCTTACGATTCATCCCTTCTGCTTCTTCATGAAACATCACGTATATTCTTGGCTTACGTTTCAGCCCTTCTGCTTATTCATGAAACATCATGTATGTTCTTGGCTTACGTTTCAGCCCTTCTGCTTATTCATGAAATCATGTATAATCTTGGCTTACGTTTCCGCCCTTCTGCTTCTTCATGAAAGATCATGTATATTCTTGGCTTACGTTTCAGCCCATCTGCTTCTCCATGAAACGTCATGTATATTCTTGGCTTACGTTTCAGCCCTTCTGCTTCTCCATGAAACGTCATGTATATTCTTGGCTTACGTTTCAGCCCTTCTGCTTCTTCATGAAACATCATGGATATTCTTGGCTTACGTTTTATCCCTTCTGCTTATTCATGAAACTTCATGTATATTCTTCGCTTACGTTTCAGCCCTTCTGCTTATTCATGAAACATCATGTATATTCATGACTTACGTTTCAGCCCTTCTGCTTCTTCATGAAACATCATGAATATTCTTGGCTTACGTTTCAGCCCTCCTGCTTCTCCATGAAACATCATGTATATTCTTGGCCTACGTTTCAGCCCTTCTGCTTATTCATGGAACATCATGTATATTCTTGGCTTACGTTTCAGCCCTTCTGCTTCTTCATGAAACATCATGTATATACTTGGCTTACGTTTCATCCCTCCTGCTTCTTCATAAAACATCATGTATATTCTTGGCTTACGTTTCATCCCTTCTGCTTCTTCATGAAACATCATGGATATTCTCGGCTTACGTTTCATCCCTTCTGCTTCTTCATGAAACATCACGTATATTCTTGGCTTACGCTTCAGCCCTTCTGCTTATTCATGAAACATCATGTATGTTCTTGGCTTACGTTTCAGCCCTTCTGATTCTTCATGAAACATCATTGGATATTCTTGGCTTACGTTTTATCCCTTCTGCTTATTCATGAAACTTCATGTATATTCCGCTTATGTTTCAGCCCTTCGCTTATTCATGAAACATCATGTATATTTGACTTACGTTTCAGCCCTTCTGCTTCTTCATGAAACATCATGTATATTCTTGGCTTACGTTTCAGCCCTCCTGCTTCTCCATGAAACATCATGTATATTCTTGGCCTACGTTTCAGCCCTTCTGCTTATTCATGGAAACATCATGTATATTCTTGGCTTACGTTTCAGCCCTTCTGCTTCTTCATGAAACATCATGTATATACTTGGCTTACGTTTCATCCCTCCTGCTTCTTCATAAAACATCATGTATATTCTTGGCTTACGTTTCATCCCTTCTGCTTCTTCATGAAACATCAGGGATATTCTCGGCTTACGTTTCATCCCTGCTTCTTCATGAAACATCACGTATATTCTTGGCTTACGCTTCAGCCCTTCTGCTTATTCATGAAACATCATGTATGTTCTTGGCTTACGTTTCATCCCTCCTGCTTCTTCATGAAACATCATGTATATTCTTGGCTTACGTTTCATCCCTTCTGCTTCTTCATGAAACATCATGGATATTCTTGGCTTACGTTTCATCCCTTCAGCTTCTTCATGAAACATCACGTATATTCTTGGCTTACGCTTCAGCCCTTCTGCTTATTCATGAAACATCATGTATGTTCTTGGCTTACGTTTCAGCCCTTCTGCTTATTCATGACTCATCATGTATATACTTGGCTTACTTTTCAGCCCTTCTGCTTCTTCATGAAACATCACGTATATTCTTGGCTTACGCTTCAGCCCTTCTGGTTATTCATGAAACATCATGTATGTTCTTGGCTTACGTTTCAGCCCTTCTGCATCTTCATGACACATCATGTATATCTTGGCTTACGTTTCAGCTCTTCTGCTTATTCATGAAACATCATATATTCTTGGCTTACGTTTCAGCCCTTTTGCTTATTCATGAAACATCATGTATTCTTGGCTTACGTTCAAGCCCTTCTGCTTATTCATGAAAACAGCATGGATATACTTGGCTTACATTCAAGCCCTTCTGCTTATACATGAAACATCATATAAAATCTTGGCTTACGTTTCAGCCCTTCTGCTTCTTCATGAAACATCATGTATATTCTTGGCTTACGTTTCAGCCCTCCTGCTTCTTCATGAAACATCATGTATATTCTTGGCTTACGTTTCAGCCCTTCTGCTTATTCATGGAACATCATGTATATTCTTGGCTTACGTTTCAGCCCTTCTGCTTCTTCATGAAACATCATGTATATTCTTGGCTTACGTTTCATCCCTCCTGCTTCTTCATGAAACATCATGTATATTCTTGGCTTACGTTTCATCCCTTCTGCTTCTTCATGAAACATCATGGATATTCTTGGCTTACGATTCATCCCTTCTGCTTCTTCATGAAACATCACGTATATTCTTGGCTTACGTTTCAGCCCTTCTGCTTATTCATGAAACATCATGTATGTTCTTGGCTTACGTTTCAGCCCTTCTGCTTATTCATGACTCATCATGTATAATCTTGGCTTACGTTTCCGCCCTTCTGCTTCTTCATGAAAGATCATGTATATTCTTGGCTTACGTTTCAGCCCATCTGCTTCTCCATGAAACGTCATGTATATTCTTGGCTTACGTTTCAGCCCTTCTGCTTCTCCATGAAACGTCATGTATATTCTTGGCTTACGTTTCAGCCCTTCTGCTTCTTCATGAAACATCATGGATATTCTTGGCTTACGTTTTATCCCTTCTGCTTATTCATGAAACTTCATGTATATTCTTCGCTTACGTTTCAGCCCTTCTGCTTATTCATGAAACATCATGTATATTCATGACTTACGTTTCAGCCCTTCTGCTTCTTCATGAAACATCATGTATATTCTTGGCTTACGTTTCAGCCCTCCTGCTTCTCCATGAAACATCATGTATATTCTTGGCCTACGTTTCAGCCCTTCTGCTTATTCATGGAACATCATGTATATTCTTGGCTTACGTTTCAGCCCTTCTGCTTCTTCATGAAACATCATGTATATACTTGGCTTACGTTTCATCCCTCTGCTTCTTCATAAAACATCATGTATATTCTTGGCTTACGTTTCATCCCTTTCTGCTTCTTCATGAAACATCATGGATATTCTCGGCTTACGTTTCATCCCTTCTGCTTCTTCATGAAACATCACGTATATTCTTGGCTTACGCTTCAGCCCTTCTGCTTATTCATGAAACATCATGTATGTTCTTGGCTTACGTTTCAGCCCTTCTCATTCTTCATGAAACATCATGGATATTCTTGGCTTACGTTTTATCCCTTCTGCTTATTCATGAAACTTCATGTATATTCTTCGCTTACGTTTCAGCCCTTCTGCTTATTCATGAAACATCATGTATATTCATGACTTACGTTTCAGCCCTTCTGCTTCTTCATGAAACGTCATGTATATTCTTGGCTTACGTTTCAGCCCTCCTGCTTCTTCATGAAACATCATGTATATTCTTGGCTTACGTTTCAGCCCTTCTGCTTATTCATGGAACATCATGTATATTCTTGGCTTACGTTTCAGCCCTTCTGCTTCTTCATGAAACATCATGTATATTCTTGGCTTACGTTTCATCCCTCCTCCTTCTTCATGAAACATCATGTATATTCTTGGCTTACATTTCATCCCTTCTGCTTCTTCATGAAACATCATGGATATTCTTGGCTTACGTTTCAGCCCTTCTGCTTATTCATGAAACATCATGTATATTCTTGGCGTACGTTTCAGCCCTTCTGCTTATTCATGACTCATCATGTATATTCTTGGCTTACGTTTCAGCCCTTCTGCTTCTTCATGAAACATCACGTATATTCTTGGCTTACGCTTCAGCCCTTCTGGTTATTCATGAAACATCATGTATGTTCTTGGCTTACGTTTCAGCCCTTCTGCATCTTCATGACACATCATGTATATTCTTGGCTTACGTTTCAGCTCTTCTGCTTATTCATGAAACATCATGTATATTCTTGGCTTACGTTTCAGCCCTTTTGCTTATTCATGAAACATCATGTATATTCTTGGCTTACGTTCAAGCCCTTCTGCTTATTCATGAAACAGCATGGATATCCTTGGCTTACATTCAAGCCCTTCTGCTTATTCATGAAACATCATATAAAATCTTGGCTTACGTTTCAGCCCCTCTGCTTCTTCCTGAAACATCATGGATATTCTTGGCTTACGTTTCAGCCCTTCTGCTTATTCATGAAAGATCATGTATATTCTTGGCTTACGTTTCAGCCCTTCTGCTTCTCCATGAAACGTCATGTATATTCTTGGCTTACGTTTCAGCCCTTCTGCTTCTTCCTGAAACATCATGTATATTCTTGGCTTACGTTTCAGCCCTTCATCTTATTCATGAAACATCATGTATATTCTTGGCATACGTTTCAGCCCTTCTGCTTCTCCATGAAACGTCATGTATATTCGTGGCTTACGTTTCAGCACTTCTGCTTCTTCATGAAACATCATGGATATTCTTCGCTTACGTTTTATCCCTTCTGCTTTTTCATGAAACTTCATGTATATTCTTCGCTTACGTTTCAGCCCTTCTGCTTATTCATGAAACATCATGTATATTCATGACTTACGTTTCAGCCCTTCTGCTTCTTCATGAAACATCATGTATATTCTTGGCTTGCGTTTCAGCCCTCCTGCTTCTTCATGAAACATCATGTATATTCTTGGCTTACGTTTCAGCCCTTCTGCTAATTCATGGAACATCATGTATATTCTTGGCTTACGTTTCAGCCCTTCTGCTTCTTCATGAAACATCATGTATATTCTTGGCTTACGTTTCATCCCTCCTGCTTCTTCATGAAACATCATGTATATTCTTGGCTTACGTTTCATCCCTTCTGCTTCTTCATGAAACATCATGGATATTCTTGGCTTACGTTTCATCCCTTCTGCTTCTTCATGAAACATCACGTATATTCTTGGCTTACGCTTCAGCCCTTCTGCTTAATAATGAAACATCATGTATGATCTTGGCCTACGTTTCAGCCCTTCTGCTTTTTCATGACTCATCATGTATATACTTGGCTTACGTTTCAGCCCTTCTGCTTCTTCATGAAACATCACGTATATTCTTGGCTTACGCTTCAGCCCTTCTGGTTATTCATGAAACATCATGTATGTTCTTGGCTTACGTTTCAGCCCTTCTGCATCTTCATGACACATCATGTATATTCTTGGCTTACGTTTCAGCTCTTCTGCTTATTCATGAAACATCATATATATTCTTGGCTTACGTTTCAGCCCTTTTGCTTTTTCATGAAACATCATGTATATTCTTGGCTTACGTTCAAGCCCTTCTGCTTATTCATGAAACAGCATGGATATCCTTGGCTTACATTCAAGCCCTTCTGCTTATTCATGAAACATCATATAAACTCTTGGCTTACGTTTCAGCCCCTCTGCTTCTTCCTGAAACATCATGGATATTCTTGGCTTACGGTTCAGCCCTTCTGCTTCTTCATGAAAGATCATGTATATTCTTGGCTTACGTTTCAGCCCTTCTGCTTCTCCATGAAACGTCATGTATATTCTTGGCTTACGTTTCAGCCCTTCTGCTTCTTCCTGAAACATCATGTATATTCTTGGCTTACGTTTCAGCCCTTCATCTTATTCATGAAACATCATGTATATTCTTGGCATACGTTTCAGCCCTTCTGCTTCTCCATGAAACGTCATGTATATTCTTGGCTTACGTTTCAGCCCTTCTGCTTCTTCATGAAACATCATGGATATTCTTGGCTTACGATTTATCCCTTCTGCTTATTCATGAAACTTCATGTATATTCTTCGCTTACGTTTCAGCCCTTCTGCTTATTCATGAAACATCATGTATATTCATGACTTACGTTTCAGCCCTTCTGCTTCTTCATGAAACATCATGTATATTCTTGGCTTACGTTTCAGCCAGCCCTGCTTCTCATGAAACATCATGTATATTCTTGGCCTACGTTTCAGCCCTTCTGCTTATTCATGAACATCATGTATTTCTTGGCTTACGTTTCAGCCCTTCTGCTTCTTCATGAAACATCATGTATATTCTTGGCTTACGTTTCATCCCTCCTGCTTCTTCATGAAACATCATGTATATTCTTGGCTTACGTTTCATCCCTTCTGCTTCTTCATGAAACATCATGGATATTCTCGGCTTACGTTTCATCCCTTCTGCTTCTTCATGAAACATCATGTATATTCTTGGCCTACGCTTCAGCCCTTCTGCTTATTCATGAAACATCATGTATGTTCTTGGCTTACGTTTCAGCCCTTCTGCTTCTTCATGAAACATCATGGATATTCTTGGCTTACGTTTTATCCCTTCTGCTTATTCATGAAACTTCATGTATATTCTTCGCTTACGTTTCAGCCCTTCTGCTTATTCATGAAACATCATGTATATTCATGACTTACGTTTCAGCCCTTCTGCTTCTTCATGAAACATCATGTATATTCTTGGCTTACGTTTCAGCCCTCCTGCTTCTTCATGAAACATCATGTATATTCTTGGCTTACGTTTCAGCCCTTCATCTTATTCATGGAACATCATGTATATTCTTGGCTTACGTTTCAGCCCTTCTGCTTCTTCATGAAACATCATGTATATTCTTGGCTTACGTTTCATCCCTCCTCCTTCTTCATGAAACATCATGTATATTCTTGGCTTACGTTTCATCCCTTCTGCTTCTTCATGAAACATCATGGATATTCTTGGCTTACGTTTCAGCCCTTCTGCTTATTCATGAAACATCATGTATATTCTTGGCGTACGTTTCAGCCCTTCTGCTTATTCATGACTCATCATGTATATTCTTGGCTTACGTTTCAGCCCTTCTGCTTCTTCATGAAACATCACGTATATTCTTGGCTTACGCTTCAGCCCTTCTGGTTATTCATGAAACATCATGTATGTTCTTGGCTTACGTTTCAGCCCTTCTGCATCTTCGTGACACATCATGTATATTCTTGGCTTACGTTTCAGCTCTTCTGCTTATTCATGAAACATCATGTATATTCTTGGCTTACGTTTCAGCCCTTTTGCTTATTCATGAAACATCATGTATATTCTTGGCTTACGTTCAAGCCCTTCTGCTTATTCATGAAACAGCATGGATATCCTTGGCTTACATTCAAGCCCTTCTGCTTATTCATGAAACATCATATAAAATCTTGGCTTACGTTTCAGCCCCTCTGCTTCTTCCTGAAACATCATGGATATTCTTGGCTTACGTTTCAGCCCTTCTGCTTCTTCATGAAAGATCATGTATATTCTTGGCTTACGTTTCAGCCCTTCTGCTTCTCCATGAAACGTCATGTATATTCTTGGCTTACGTTTCAGCCCTTCTGCTTCTTCCTGAAACATCATGTATATTCTTGGCTTACGTTTCAGCCCTTCATCTTATTCATGAAACATCATGTATATTCTTGGCATACGTTTCAGCCCTTCTGCTTCTCCATGAAACGTCACGTATATTCTTGGCTTACGTTTCAGCCCTTCTGCTTCTTCATGAAACATCATGGATATTCTTGGCTTACGTTTTATCCCTTCTGCTTATTCATGAAACTTCATGTATATTCTTCGCTTACGTTTCAGCCCTTCTGCTTATTCATGAAACATCATGTATATTCATGACTTACGTTTCAGCCCTTCTGCTTCTTCATGAAACATCATGTATATTCTTGGCTTACGTTTCAGCCCTTCTGCTTCTTCATGACACATCATGTATTTAATTGGCTAACGTTTCATCCCTTCTGCTTATTTATGAAACATCATGGATATTCTTGGCTTACGTTTCAGCCCTTCTGCTTCTTCATGAAACATCATGTATATTCTTGGCATACGTTTCATCCCTCCTGCTTCTTCATGAAACATCATGTATATTCTTGGCTTACGTTTCATCCCTTCTGCTTCTTCATGAAACATCATGGATATTCTTGGCTTACGTTTCATCCCTTCTGCTTCTTCATGAAACATCACGTATATTCTTGGCTTACGCTTCAGCCCTTCTGCTTATTCATGAAACATCATGTATATTCTTGGCTTACGTTTCAGCCCTTCTGCTTATTCATGACTCATCATGTATATTCTTGGCTTACGTTTCAGCCCTTCTGCTTCTTCATGAAACATCACGTATATTCTTGGCTTACGCTTCAGCCCTTCTGTTATACATGAAACATCATGTATGTTCTTGGCTTACGTTTCAGCCCTTCTGCATCTTCATGACACATCATGTATATTCTTGGCTTACGTTTCAGCTCTTCTGCTTATTCATGAAACATCATATATATTCTTGGCTTACGTTTCAGCCCTTTGCTTATTCATGAAACATCATGTATATTCTTGGCTTACGTTCAAGCCCTTCTGCTTATTCATGAAACAGCATGGATATCCTTGGCTTACATTCAAGCCCTTCTGCTTATTCATGAAACATCATATAAAATCTTGGCTTACGTTTCAGCCCTCTGCTTCTTCCTGATGAAACATCATGGATATTCTTGGCTTACGTTTCAGCCCTTCTGCTTCTTCATAAAGATCATGTATATTCTTGGCTTACGTTTCAGCCCTTCTGCTTCTCATGAAACGTCATGTATATTCTTGGCTTACGTTTCAGCCCTTCTGCTTCTTCCTGAAACATCATGTATATTCTTGGCTTACGTTTCAGCCCTTCATCTTATTCATGAAACATCATGTATATTCTTGGCATACGTTTCAGCCCTTCTGCTTCTCCATGAAACGTCATGTATATTCGTGGCTTACGTTTCATCCCTCCTGCTTCTTCATGAAACATCATGTATATTCTTGGCTTACGTTTCATCCCTTCTGCTTCTTCATGAAACATCATGGATATTCTTGGCTTACGATTCATCCCTTCTGCTTCTTCATGAAACATCACGTATATTCTTGGCTTACGTTTCAGCCCTTCTGCTTATTCATGAAACATCATGTATGTTCTTGGCTTACGTTTCAGCCCTTCTGCTTATTCATGACTCATCATGTATAATCTTGGCTTACGTTTCCGCCCTTCTGCTTCTTCATGAAAGATCATGTATATTCTTGGGTTACGTTTCAGCCCATCTGCTTTCCATGAAACGTCATGTATATTCTTGGCTTACGTTTCAGCCCTTCTGCTTCTCCATGAAACGTCATGTATATTCTTGGCTTACGTTTCAGCCCTTCTGCTTCTTCATGAAACATCATGGATATTCTTGGCTTACGTTTTATCCCTTCTGCTTATTCATGAAACATCATGTATATTCTTCGCTTACGTTTCAGCCCTTCTGCTTATTCATGAAACATCATGTATATTCATGACTTACGTTTCAGCCCTTCTGCTTCTTCATGAAACATCATGTATATTCTTGGCTTACGTTTCAGCCCTCCTGCTTCTCCATGAAACATCATGTATATTCTTGGCCTACGTTTCAGCCCTTCTGCTTATTCATGGAACATCATGTATATTCTTGGCTTACGTTTCAGCCCTTCTGCTTCTTCATGAAACATCATGTATATTCTTGGCTTACGTTTCATCCCTCCTGCTTCTTCATAAAACATCATGTATATTCTTGGCTTACGTTTCATCCCTTCTGCTTCTTCATGAAACATCATGGATATTCTCGGCTTACGTTTCATCCCTTCTGCTTCTTCATGAAACATCACGTATATTCTTGGCTTACGCTTCAGCCCTTCTGCTTATTCATGAAACATCATGTATGTTCTTGGCTTACGTTTCAGCCCTTCTGCTTCTTCATGAAACATCATGGATATTCTTGGCTTACGTTTTATCCCTTCTGCTTATTCATGAAACTTCATGTATATTCTTCGCTTAAGTTTCAGCCCTTCTGCTTATTCATGAAACATCATGTATATTCATGACTTACGTTTCAGCCCTTCTGCTTCTTCATGAAACATCATGTATATTCTTGGCTTACGTTTCAGCCCTCCTGCTTCTTCATGAAACATCATGTATATTCTTGGCTTACGTTTCAGCCCTTCTGCTTATTCATGGAACATCATGTATATTCTTGGCTTACGTTTCAGCCCTTCTGCTTCGTCATGAAACATCATGTATATTCTTGGCTTACGTTTCATCCTCCTCCTTTCATGAAACATCATGTATATTCTTGGCTTACATTTCATCCCTTCTGCTTCTTCATGAAACATCATGGATATTCTTGGCTTACGTTTCAGCCCTTCTGCTTATTCATGAAACATCATGTATATTCTTGGCGTACGTTTCAGCCCTTCTGCTTATTCATGACTCATCATGTATATTCTTGGCTTACGTTTCAGCCCTTCTGCTTCTTCATGAAACATCACGTATATTCTTGGCTTACGCTTCAGCCCTTCTGGTTATTCATGAAACATCATGTATGTTCTTGGCTTACGTTTCAGCCCTTCTGCATCTTCATGACACATCATGTATATTCTTGGCTTACGTTTCAGCTCTTCTGCTTATTCATGAAACATCATGTATATTCTTGGCTTACGTTTCAGCCCTTTTGCTTATTCATGAAACATCATGTATATTCTTGGCTTACGTTCAAGCCCTTCTGCTTATTCATGAAACAGCATGGATATCCTTGGCTTACATTCAAGCCCTTCTGCTTATTCATGAAACATCATATAAAATCTTGGCTTACGTTTCAGCCCCTCTGCTTCTTCCTGAAACATCATGGATATTCTAGGCTTACGTTTCAGCCCTTCTGCTTCTTCCTGAAACATCATGTATATTCTTGGCTTACGTTTCAGCCCTTCATCTTATTCATGAAACATCATGTATATTCTTGGCATACGTTTCAGCCCTTCTGCTTCTCCATGAAACGTCATGTATATTCTTGGCTTACGTTTCAGCCCTTCTGCTTCTTCATGAAACATCATGGATATTCTTGGCTTACGTTTTATCCCTTCTGCTTATTCATGAAACTTCATGTATATTCTTCGCTTACGTTTCAGCCCTTCTGCTTATTCATGAAACATCATGTATATTCATGACTTACGTTTCAGCCCTTCTGCTTCTTCATGAAACATCATGTATATTCTTGGCTTACGTTTCAGCCCTTCTGCTTCTTCATGACACATCATGTATTTAATTGGCTAACGTTTCATCCTTCTGCTTATTATGAAACATCATGGATATTCTTGGCTTACGTTTCAGCCCTTCTGCTTCTTCATGAACATCATGTATATTCTTGGCTTACGTTTCATCCCTCCTGCTTCTTCATGAAACATCATGTATATTCTTGGCTTACGTTTCATCCCTTCTGCTTCTTCATGAAACATCATGGATATTCTTGGCTTACGTTTCATCCCTTCTGCTTCTTCATGAAACATCACGTATATTCTTGGCTTACGCTTCAGCCCTTCTGCTTATTCATGAAACATCATGTATATTCTTGGCTTACGTTTCAGCCCTTCTGCTTATTCATGACTCATCATGTATATTCTTGGCTTACGTTTCAGCCCTTCTGCTTCTTCATGAAACATCACGTATATTCTTGGCTTACGCTTCAGCCCTTCTGGTTATACATGAAACATCATGTATGTTCTTGGCTTACGTTTCAGCCCTTCTGCATCTTCATGACACATCATGTATATTCTTGGCTTACGTTTCAGCTCTTCTGCTTATTCATGAAACATCATATATATTCTTGGCTTACGTTTCAGCCCTTTTGCTTATTCATGAAACATCATGTATATTCTTGGCTTACGTTCAAGCCCTTCTGCTTATTCATGAAACAGCATGGATATCCTTGGCTTACATTCAAGCCCTTCTGCTTTTTCATGAAACATCATATAAAATCTTGGCTTACGTTTCAGCCCCTCTGCTTCTTCCTGAAACATCATGGATATTCTTGGCTTACGTTTCAGCCCTTCTGCTTCTTCATAAAAGATCATGTATATTCTTGGCTTACGTTTCAGCCCTTCTGCTTCTCCATGAAACGTCATGTATATTCTTGGCTTACGTTTCAGCCCTTCTGCTTCTTCCTGAAACATCATGTATATTCTTGGCTTACGTTTCAGCCCTTCATCTTATTCATGAAACATCATGTATATTCTTGGCATACGTTTCAGCCCTTCTGCTTCTCCATGAAACGTCATGTATATTCGTTGCTTACGTTTCAGCCCTTCTGCTTCTTCATGAAACATCATGGATATTCTTGGCTTACGTTTTATCCCTTCTGCTTATTCATGAAACTTCATGTATATTCTTCGCTTACGTTTCAGCCCTTCTGCTTATTCATGAAACATCATGTATATTCATGACTTACGTTTCAGCCCTTCTGCTTCTTCATGAAACATCATGTATATTCTTGGCTTACGTTTCAGCCCTCCTGCTTCTTCATGAAACATCATGTATATTCTTGGCTTACGTTTCAGCCCTTCTGCTTATTCATGGAACATCATGTATATTCTTGGCTTACGTTTCAGCCCTTCTGCTTCTTCATGAAACATCAAGTATATTCTTGGCTTACGTTTCATCCCTCCTGCTTCTTCATGAAACATCATGTATATTCTTGGCTTACGTTTCATCCCTTCTGCTTCTTCATGAAACATCATGGATATTCTTGGCTTACGTTTCATCCCTTCTGCTTCTTCATGAAACATCACGTATATTCTTGGCTTACGCTTCAGCCCTTCTGCTTATTCATGAAACATCATGTATGTTCTTGGCTTACGTTTCAGCCCTTCTGCTTTTTCATGACTCATCATGTATATACTTGGCTTACGTTTCAGCCCTTCTGCTTCTTCATGAAACATCACGTATATTCTTGGCTTACGCTTCAGCCCTTCTGGTTATTCATGAAACATCATGTATGTTCTTGGCTTACGTTTCAGCCCTTCTGCATCTTCATGACACATCATGTATATTCTTGGCTTACGTTTCAGCTCTTCTGCTTATTCATGAAACATCATATATATTCTTGGCTTACGTTTCAGCCCTTTTGCTTATTCATGAAACATCATGTATATTCTTGGCTTACGTTCAAGCCCTTCTGCTTATTCATGAAACAGCATGGATATCCTTGGCTTACATTCAAGCCCTTCTGCTTATTCATGAAACATCATATAAAATCTTGGCTTACGTTTCAGCCCCTCTGCTTCCTCCTGAAACATCATGGATATTCTTGGCTTACGTTTCAGCCCTTCTGCTTCTTCATGAAAGATCATGTATATTCTTGGCTTACGTTTCAGCCCTTCTGCTTCTCCATGAAACGTCATGTATATTCTTGGCTTACGTTTCAGCCCTTCTGCTTCTTCCTGAAACATCATGTATATTCTTGGCTTACGTTTCAGCCCTTCATCTTATTCATGAAACATCATGTATATTCTTGGCATACGTTTCAGCCCTTCTGCTTCTCCATGAAACGTCATGTATATTCTTGGCTTACGTTTCAGCCCTTCTGCTTCTTCATGAAAAATCATGGATATTCTTGGCTTACGTTTTATCCCTTCTGCTTATTCATGAAACTTCATGTATATTCTTCGCTTACGTTTCAGCCCTTCTGCTTATTCATGAAACATCATGTATATTCATGACTTACGTTTCAGCCCTTCTGCTTCTTCATGAAACATCATGTATATTCTTGGCTTACGTTTCAGCCCTCCTGCTTCTTCATGAAACATCATGTATATTCTTGGCTTACGTTTCAGCCCTTCTGCTTATTCATGGAACATCATGTATATTCTTGGCTTACGTTTCAGCCCTTCTGCTTCTTCAGGAAACATCATGTATATTCTTGGCTTACGTTTCATCCCTCCTGCTTCTTCATGAAACATCATGTATATTCTTGGCTTACGTTTCATCCCTTCTGCTTCTTCATGAAACATCATGGATATTCTTGGCTTACGTTTCATCCCTTCTGCTTCTTCATGAAACATCACGTATATTCTTGGCTTACGCTTCAGCCCTTCTGCTTATTCATGAAACATCATGTATGTTCTTGGCTTACGTTTCAGCCCTTCTGCTTATTCATGACTCATCATGTATATTGTTGGCTTACGTTTCAGCCCTTCTGCTTCTTCATGAAACATCACGTATATTCTTGGCGTACGCTTAAGCCCTTCTGCTTATTCATGAAACATCATGTATGTTCTTGGCTTACGTTTCAGCCCTTCTGCATCTTCATGACACATCATGTATATTCTTGGCTTACGTTTCAGCTCTTCTGCTTATTCATGAAACATCATATATATTCTTGGCTTACGTTTCAGCCCTTTTGCTTATTCATGAAACATCATGTATATTCTTGGCTTACGTTCAAGCCCTTCTGCTTATTCATGAAACAGCATGGATATCCTTGGCTTACATTCAAGCCCTTCTGCTTATTCATGAAACATCATATAAAATCTTGGCTTACGTTCTCAGCCCCTCTGCTTCTTCCTGAAACATCATGGATATTCTTATTCTTGCTTACGTTTCAGCCCTTCTCTGCTTCTTCATGAAGATCATGTACATTCTTGGCTTACGTTTCAGCCCTTCTGCTTCTCCATGAAACGTCATGTATATTCTTGGCTTACGTTTCAGCCCTTCTGCTTCTTCCTGAAACATCATGTATATTCTTGGCTTACGTTTCAGCCCTTCATCTTATTCATGAAACATCATGTATATTCTTGGCATACGTTTCAGCCCTTCTGCTTCTCCATGAAACGTCATGTATATTCTTGGCTTACGTTTCAGCCCTTCTCTTCTTCTTCATGAAATCATGGATATTCTTGGCTTACGTTTTATCCCTTCTGCTTATTCATGAAACTTCATGTATATTCTTCGCTTACGTTTCAGCCCTTCTGCTTATTCATGAAACATCATGTATATTCATAACTTACGTTTCAGCCCTTCTGCTTCTTCATGAAACATCATGTATATTCTTGGCTTACGTTTCAGCCCTTCTGCTTCTTCATGACACATCATGTATTTATTTGGCTAACGTTTCATCCCTTCTGCTTATTTATGAAACATCATGGATATTCTTGGCTTACGTTTCAGCCCTTCTGCTTCTTCATGAAACATCATGTATTTTCTTGGCTTACGTTTCAGCCCTTCTGCTTATTGATGAAATATCATGTATATTCATGACTTACGTTTCAGCACTTCTGCTTCTACATGAAACTTCATGTATATTCTTGGCTTACGTTTCATCCCTTCTGCTTCTTCATGAAACATCATGGATATTCTTGGCTTACGTTTCATCCCTTCTGCTTCTTCATGAAACATCACGTATATTCTTGGCTTACGCTTCAGCCCTTCTGCTTATTCATGAAACATCATGTATGTTCTTGGCTTACGTTTCAGCCCTTCTCCATCTTCATGACACATCATGTATATTCTTGGCTTACGTTTCAGCTCTTCTGCTTATTCATGAAACATCATATATATTCTTGGCTTACGTTTCAGCCCTTTTGCTTATTCATGAAACATCATGTATATTCTTGGCTTACGTTCAAGCCCTTCTGCTTATTCATGAAACAGCATGGATATCCTTGGCTTACATTCAAGCCCTTCTGCTTCTTCCTGAAACATCATGTATATTCTTGGCTTACGTTTCAGCCCTTAATCTTATTCATGAAACATCATGTATATTCTTGGCATACGTTTCAGCCCTTCTGCTTCTCCATGAAACGTCATGTATATTCTTGGCTTACGTTTCAGCCCTTCTGCTTCTTCATGAAACATCATGGATATTCTTGGCTTACGATTTATCCCTTCTGCTTATTCATGAAACTTCATGTATATTCTTCGCTTACGTTTCAGCCCTTCTGCTTATTCATGAA
>NC_043005.1:93278784-93319846 GCF_006345805.1 Octopus sinensis | reverse complement strand
ATGTGTGCGTAAGTACGCACAAATTTTCCTTAGTTGTTTAATTACGTATTTATTTATTGAACAGCATAATGGACAAACTATTTGAAAAATATGAAATATCCACGTTGGAATGTAATTATTTTTATAATTCGTTCCAGAACTATCACCAGAATATAAATTTACAGCCTCTCGATTAGTAACTAGTTTGATAAGTGCTCGAAACTCTCATCTCTTGATTCACTCAGTTGGTTTTGCTAACTATTAATAATGTAGGCAGATAGATAAACAGACAGACGGACAGACAGACAGATAGAGACAGACAGACAAATAGAGACAGACAGACAGATAGAGACAGACAGACAGATAGAGACAGACAGACAGATAAATAGACGGACGGACGGACAGACAGATAGACAGACAGAGAGTGAGTGAGAGAGAGGGAGAGAGAAGGAGAGATTAAATGAAATTAGAAATAAGGAAAGCTTCTAACGATGCAGAAAGTTTTTCTTTTAAACTTTTCAAGCACAAAGGTCTCTCTCGCGGCTCATCCGGTTATCCAAAATAGCAGGGTATATATAAACACGCATTTTTTTGTATTTTTCTGAAGATGGGCATTTGCGCCCGAAATATAAAAGTTTCTCTGCATTTTTAGAAGCTTCCCTTGTATCTCAGTTCACTTTATTACAATACTTCACGCGAAATATGTATGTGTATGTGTGAGTGTGCACATATATATGTATAATGTGTGTGTGTGTGTGTGTGCGTGCGTGTGTTATGTATATTCTTTTCTACTCTAGGCACAATGCCGGAAATTTTGGGGGAGGGGCCAATCGATAAGATCGACGCAAGTACCAAACTGGTATTTAATTTATCGACCCCTAAAGGATGAAATGCAAAGTCGACCTCGGCGGAATTTGAACTTAGAACGTAGTGTGTTTATATATATTATATATGTATGTGTGTGTGTATATATATATATATGTGCGTGTGTGTGTATAAAATAAATAAATATTTCCTTCTCGAGCCATAACAGGATCATGAAGGTCGGTTACCTGATTTCAATGGCATGTATATTCCCCACCTGGTCGGGACGCCGGATTACTAATTTTTACCAGCTGAATGGACTGGAACAACGTGAAATGAAGTGTTTTGTTCAAGAACACAACGCGTCACCTGTTCTAGGAATCGAAACCACAATCTTTACGATTATGAGTCGGACATCCAAACCACTAGGCCACAAATCCTACACACACACACACACACACATATGTATACACATATACAGACACATACATATTATATATATATACACGCGCACACACACACACATAGACATACATAAAAATGCTTTGTTGATGTTCAAATTCCAATGAAGGAGCCTTGGATCTAGGTTAGAAACCGACTCTTTCTCTATTGGCAAGAAATCTTGAAATAAAACCGAATAAGGACATACATACATACATACATACATACATGATGGCTGTCCACTCGTGACCGAGGAAGACCATTGCCGACCTTCAGGAACATTGTGCGCTCTAGGACTAACTTATATTTTGCATTTGCGACTCCGTTGGTGGCTAATGAGCCCGGCTCTTGACAAGCATACACGACTGCAAACACTGCAGACCAAGCTTTCCCCATTCACTATACGAGCCGTGCGCTTTCGCGCAGCTCGCTTAAGTTCTTCATGCTGGATACGTGCTCTCTCAAAAGTGTTGATCCCCTCCTTAACCTGCTTCCTCCATCTGTGGCGATGACAGGCATTGTTCTCCAAGTCAGTGTCCTGCATATCAAAGGCCTTTAACGAGGACTTGACACAGTCCTTAAATCGCAGCCTTGGTTTCTGTCGGAGTCTCCTTCCATTCACAAGTTCTCCATAAAGCATCTGCTTAGGAATCCTTCTATGCTCCATTCTAATAAGGTGTCCAGTCCAACGCAACCGGTGCTTGTGTACCATCGCCTTAATACTCAAGATATCATGTGTCCTCAGGATCTGTGTGTCTGGAATTTTTGAGGTCCAGCCAACATTGAGAATGTGTCTGACACATCTCTGATGAAAACGTTCAAGGACCCTTACCTGACGTTTGTACAGAGTCCATGTCTCACATGAGTAGAGAAGCGATGTCAGTACACAACTACGGTACACAGCAACTTTTGTTCTCCTTGCGATGCCAAGTTGGGACCAGACAAGAGACTGAAGAGACCGGAAGGAATTAATTGCTCTCTGCAACCTGAAAGATATTTCCTCATCCAGGGAGGAAGAACGGCTGATGTGTGCTGCCCAGGTAGACAAACTTGTCTACTACCTTCAGAATTGTTTCTTCAGCCAAGATAGCTGGTTCTATATATGGATTTCCTGGTGCAGGCTGGAACATTACAACAGTCTTGTCCAGGCTAATGCAAAGTCCAAAACCCTGCAAGAAGCAGAAATGCAATTCATGAGTATTTGCATGTCATCCACTGTATGAGTGACTAAGTCACAGTCATCTGCATAAAGGAGGTCACGAATAATAGACTGGAAATCCTTTGAATTGGCAGCAAATCGGCGAAGATTAAAGAGGCGGCCAGAAGATCTATATCTGACATATATTCCCAGAGAGCTAACCTTAGCAAAAGAATGAGTAAAAGTAGCAGCAAAGTACAAAGAAAAGAGAGTTGGGGCAAGGATGTCACCCTGCTTAACACCATTCTCTACAGGAATGGGTCTCGCCATGGCACCACCAACATTGACCCAAGCCTCCATCCCATCATGAAATGATTTAATTATAGATACAAAGTGATCCGGACATCCAAGTTTGCCAAGTATTTTCCATAGAAAGGCCCTATTTACAGTATCAAAGGCCTTAGTTAAATCAATGAATACCTGGACAAGATCCATATTCTGCTCATAGCACCTCTCCTGCATCTGTCTTGCTGTGAAAATAATATCCATTGTCCCTCTACCAGATCGGAAGCCACATTGAGATTCAGATATGACATCATTTACGAGACACCCATTCAGACGGGTAAGAAGAATATTTGCCAGAACTTTGCCAGCAGATGATAGTAGAGCAATACCTCTGTAGTTACCACACATTGTTCTGGCTCCTTTTCCTTTATATAGAGGAAGAATAATTGCATCCTTCCAGTCCTTAGGGATTGCACCATCCCTCCAGACTGCACTAATAAGTTCATGAAGGGACTGTGTGATGCGATTACCACCAAATCGCAAGACCTCAGCACAAATTCTATCCTTTCCAGGTGCCCTACCAAGATTCAATTTACTTATTGATGTCATTACTTCATGTATTGATGGCGAGGAGTCTAAGGAGTCAATGATAGGTCTTTGTTTCATAGTATCAATCACTGTTTCATCCACAACTGACTCATGGTTTAGGAGTTCAGAGAAGTGTTCGATCCAGCGACCTGTGATTTCTGTTGATTTAGTAAACAGAGTGGAAGACTCCTTGGAAAGCAAAGGAGCTGATGTGGAGCTCTTAGGTCCACAAGCTCGCTTCATAAGATGGTAAAGTTTCTTGCTGTCATTTGCATCAGCAGCAGCCTGAATATCACGAGCAAGATCCTCCCACCAAGTGTTCTGCATCTTCCTGAGAAATCGCTGCAGTAGTGATTTTACACTGTTATAGTGGGCAAGTGCTAGACTTCGCTGCACAGTAGAGAGTTCTCTGTGCAGCAACACACTGTGGGCATGGCGCTTCACCACTAATAGTCGTTGAGTTTCAGCATCATTCTCATCAAACCAGTCTCTGTGTCTGGCAGTAACATACTCCAGTGTTTCGGCTGCACATTGAACAACCTGGTCTCGAAAATCTTCCCATGCTGCAGCAGTTTCAATGCTGGACAAGCGAGTCTGAAGCTCTTTCCTAACCACAACGTCATATACCTTGTGGACATTTAGACGGCGAGGAATGCTGACTGGTCCTCTTCTCTCTTTCGCCCTAATCACCATTCGGAACTTTGCTCGCACCAGACTGTGGTCTGTCCAGCATTCTGATCCATGCAAGGACTTGACATTACAAATGTCATAAATGCCGCGCTTGCGGATGATGACGTAATCCAGCAAGTGCCAAACTTTGGACCTTGGATGCATCCATGTTGTTGTGTGATCACCTTTGTGCACAAAATGAGTACTTGCAATGTAAAGTCCATGTTCTTCGCAAAGCTCCAGTAGCATGAGACCATTGCTATTCATTTTCCCTACTCCAAAACGTCCTAGAGAGTTCCATGTTTGCCAGTCTGTTCCTACTCTGGCATTAAAATCCCCCAGTAAAATGACTTTATCAGAATTGGGGATTTTTCTAAGTATGGCTCTCAGCTGGGTATAAAAGATTATTTTATCTTCATCACAGCTACATACATACATACATACACACATACACACTTACACACATACACACACACACATACATACATACATACATACATACATACATACATACATACATACATACATACATACATACATACATACACACACGCACACACATACATACATACATACATACACACATACATACCTACATACATACATACATACATACATACATACATACATACATACATAATACATACATACATACATACATACAGGAAATTTTCTGAGGCAAAAGTTTTTAACGAATTTGGATAAGTTTGTATACCGTTGGATGGTTAAACCTTCAAAGCTTCGAACAAACCATTTCGTCCGCGAGTGTTTATTTGGTTGCTGATAGACAGATTACTTGATATTTTGGGAAATAGCCGTTTGTAGAGTCACAGTTCCACGACTGGTTATATTGATTCACCCCGCGCGATGTCTAAATATGTTAGTCAATTTCATTTTCAAGTTAGATGTATCACAGATGTACATAGATCAAGTTTCGTTCAGTAGAAATAGCACGTATTACTTATAACTTTTATAGATTCCTCCGTAAATAAAAAAACCTATCATTTTTATTGCAAGACATGACTTACCGACTAGACAGGATTCCATTATTCTGTTAGCATATGTGTATGTATGTATACGTGCGAGCGTGCATCTGTGTGTGCACGTATCTGTGTGTATGTTTATGTGTCTGTATATACACATAGATATGTCTATATATAAATTTATACATAAATACATAATTATACATACATGAGTTTATATACAGGGATGCAGGCATAAATACGTAAATTATGGTGTATATGTGTGTATAGTGCACTTAGATATAGGCGAGAAGTTCAAAACTGCACTCAATACTAAGGAGCGAGAGTTGTTAATGGCTATTACACAAGGTAACTCACATCTAGTTATTCGGATTTTATGTTCTCAATTATCAGTCAGATGATCGAGAACGTGAAAACCAAATGAGTAGATATGAATTGCCCGCTATATTTGTGTGTGTGTGTGTGTGTGTGTGTGTGTGTGTGTAACTGTTACTCATTCGACTGTGGCTATGCTTGAGCACCGCCTTAAAACGTTTAGCCGAACAAATCGCCGCCTGTACTTATTTTTAAGTACTGGTACACTAACAGTTTCTTTTTTGTCAAGCCGCTTAGTTATGTGGTCGTAAACAAACCACCACCGGTTGTCAAATAGGGATTGGGGACAAACACAACTCCAGCACACACATAGATATATATCCATATCTATATACAACGGGCTCTTTCAGTTTCCGTCTGCCGAATTTACTCACAAGGATTTGGTTGGCCCTGGACCGTAGCAAGAAAAACTCTTGCCCAATGTGCCACGCAGTTAATATGTGATATAAGCAGGAATTATATAACGTGAGCAACGGTTTCGTACGAATCGTCTGTCTATAGACTGTACACATCGGATGAGGTGGAAAGCATTAGAATCGCTCTAAAACAGTGGTTCTCGACCATTTTTACCCATGAAGCCCTATGGTTCTTATTTTACTCAAGTGGACCCTCATAGCCATTCGCTGTTTAAAAAGTCTTACTATATTTTATAATTAAATATTATAAAGAATTGTATTTTTAAAAAATTTCTAAAATATTTTGCGTATTGTAGATGCAGAGTCAATTTATCGCACATAAACTTTAACATCTTGTACGGACGCGAAAGGGTCGGGTGGATCCGGTTGAAAACCACTGCTCCCAACAGTGTTTATTCTATAGATCAAGCATTTTCAACTATTTCTTATCTTTTGTTCTGGTATACCCTCACTTCATACCCATTCTGTGTTTAAAAACTATTCTGCTTTTCACACATTAACTTGTGTAGGTTGGACTATGTAAAACGTCAGAGAAAGAAACCTAGCTGTTTCTTGCAATACACACCAATACATACATCTAAAGCAAATTTTTTTTCAGGAGCCGATTTACTATTTTGCTGCGTGAAACCTCCAATATCTTATATGAAGCCTCGTGGCTATATGGACCCTGGCTGAGAACCACTAGTGTATATAATCAGTTGTTTTGTTGCGTATTAGCTGGACTCTTGAGAAATAACTTAGGAATGGGCTGATAAATTAAAATTAGTCTGCTCTTTTTATTTAAGAGAGTGAGCTTTGCAGCTAGCACTACTGTGTATACCTATTTCTTTACTACCCACAAGGGGCTAAACATAGAGGGGACAAACAAGGACAGACAAACGGATTAAGTCGATTATATCGACTCCAGTGCGTAACTGGTACTTATTTAATCGACCCCGAAAGGATGAAAGGCAAAGTCGACCCCGGCGGAATTTGAACTCAGAACGTAACGGCAGACGAAATACCGCAAAGCATCGTGCTAACGATTCTGCCAGCTCGCCGCCTTATATACACTCTGGTATACACTACTGTGTATACCAGAAATATGTTCTACTTTATTCGGGATTTTTATAACCAAAATATCAAAATATGATACAATTTAAACATTTGTTCTTTAGTTTTGGCTCCAATCCATTATTTCTATTTATCATTGTTGCTGCTTTCTGCGTAATTCTTAAGTATATTTTATAATGCTTCAAATAAACCACATTATTTTTAATGTGTAAGCGCGTGTGTATATGTGTTTTATATGTAAGCGCAATAATTATTTCACCACTTACGAGAGGGAGTGTTTGTCGATTCCCTCGACCCCAGTACTTGATTGGTTCTTTATTGGTGCAGTTTACCATAGTGGAATTTAAAGTAAGAATGTGAAGTGCCTGAAGAAATACAAGGCATTTTCCGGAGCTCTAACTTTTCTACCAGTTCGATTCCTAATAAATACAATAAAAAGGTACACCCACCACACTTAACATAATGGAATTGTATCAGCACCGTTATTAACAACACTGAGTCCACCGGTAGATTCACCCATTTCGAGGTTGTAGAATTGAATTAAAAAGGTCTTTTACTAAAATATCAAAAATTTAATCAAGAATACACTACGATAACACGATAATATTAAAGGCAAGGAAAGCGGTAAGTAGGCAAAGGAAGACAGGTAAGTTAGCACGCTGGGTAAAATGCTTAACATATTGTCGTCCGTCTTTACATTCTGAGTTCAAACTCGCTGAGGTAGACTTTACCTTTCATCCCTTTCGGGATCAATAGAATAAGTATTAGTTGAGCATTGGAGGTCGATGTAATCGGCTATTCTCCTAATCTGAACTTGCTAGTCTTGTATCAAAATTTGAAACCAATACTGAATGCAAAGAAAATGTTACTTACGACTATTCTATGATGGAGAACTGGTAAAATCGTTAGCACACCGGACAAAATGGTAAACAGCGCTTCTAGGTTCAAATTCTGCTGAAGCCGATTTTGCTTTTCATTCTTTTTGGGGTCGATAAAATAAGTACCAGTTGAACACTGGGTTCGATAAAATAAATGCCAGTTGAACACTGGGATGGATGTAGTCGACTAACCCTCTTCCAAAATCTTTCAGGACTTGTGCCTATAGTAGGAAGGACTATTATGACTAATCCGCTTAAGTTAAGAAACAGCAATTAACTTTTCCATTTATCTATCTCTACAATGAAAAAGAGGTTTCATATTTGGACAAATTATACTGCTTTCACAGCAAAACAGAATATGATCCGCCAGCATTAAACTTTATAGAAACAGACGAGCAATATCCTGTAGCATAAACATAGACAACTCGGAAAAACACTAATTAGAATTTTTAGAGAATGTAATTTGAAAACTACAAACCTGAAAATAGAAAAGTCCTTATATACAGCATTAATCTTAATCAGCAACCCGATTGCAAACCTAATGAAGAAATATGTAAATTAGGATTTGCAATTACCCACCTAACATCATACAGCACATTACAGATAACATTAGTAGTTACATAACCAGCCTATCATAGAACAAAAAATATTTAGCAGAAAATGTGTTCCACACTACTATAGAATTCTAGCATGAAGAGGATTTAATATTTAATTGGAATACATAGAACAACACAGAATAAATAACACCAAACATGAAAATGGAAAATTCATCTGGGTTAATCCTCTATATAGTTTAAATGTTTAGAAAATTGTTACTCCTTTGTTTCTCTGCTTTAAACAGATATCACGAAGTTCTGTTAAACCCAACTATAATTGTATGGCTAACAGGATTTCAAATTTCTAACTGCAACAAAAAAAGTTTATAAATTCGAGAAGAATAACGCAATCTAGTTATCATTTCAGAGCCATGATTAGTTATCCATTGAATGGCAACAAATAGCATCTAGCGAAAGATGAAAATGGGCAGACTCTAGAGTAGAAACGTACAGCGGGTTTACCGAGAATACGTTTAAAGCTTGATACATATATATCCATTCGTTTAAATCTTGAAGTAGGTAAAATGTCACACACTTTTTCAAATATATTGTTTGGTCCATGAGTAACAAAACGGAAAGCAACCATCCTCAAAAAAATGGGATCTTTTTTACAAAAGAAAAGACACAAAACGGATTTTGTAGCAATGGTCAATTCAAAATTTTTTACTCTACCTGGTCACAGCTTAAACAGAAGCGAAGATATATAAAATATATTCTACATATTCATGCTATCACATAAACAAGTACAAGCTTCAAGCATTCGAACATATCCCAGCGCTAATAGATTTCGAATTACATCTATCTGAACTTACAGTCAACTAAGGGAGAAAGAAAATGTTTAGACAGGAAAAATCAAGTTAAAATTGAAAGCAAAATATTGGCATCCACAAACAAGGGAAGGACAGTTATTCACTTATAACAAAGACATGATCTTATGTGTATTATCAGACATGAGGTTATCAAGAAACCTACACAGTAAACCGAGCTAACACTTAAGTCAAACGACGAATATTGTAATCGAATTCAAGCACAGCTGTCTTCCCTTAAGGAATATATCTTATGTCAATTGAGAATATCACTTGAACCTGTGAAATGTATTCCTATAGATCATCGAGGCGTCTGATCAAACAATCGTAAATTTTGAAGAAGAAACAAAGTAGAACATATCAGAATAAATTATATGTATGCAGAATATAATGTATGTGCATATATATATATTATGTATGTATATTATGATATGTATATGTGTGTGTGCATGTATGTATGTGATGTATATAGGTATGTGTATGTATATATATATGTTTATATTATATTATTTATATCACCGTGACGACCGTGACCGACCAGGCTTATCAGATGTTGCTACACATCGCTGGTCACAATGCGTTTCGCATTGTTTAGGCCTTCTAATGACGGACCACCCGCTGGCTAAGCGAGCAGGCCAACATAAGAAAGAGTGAGGAAGTTGTGCAGTGAAAGAGTACAGCACGGTTCACCACAACCCCTGCCGGAGCCCCGTGGAGCTTTAGGTGTTTTGCTCAATAAACACTCACAACGCCCGGTCTGGGAATCGAAACCGCGATCCTACGACGCGAGTCCGCTGCCTAACAACTGGGCCATTGGCCTCCACAATATATATATGTGGTGTGTGTGTGTGTGGTGTGTGTGTTGTTGTGTGTGTGTGTGGTGTGTGTGGTGTGGTATATAAATATAATCCTTAAAATGTTGGATGTTTTATAACGCCACTTTCGGTATACAGTATTATTTAGTGAAACCTGTATGAAAACTATATTCTGACCACCTACTATGTACTCCGATATTTCACGTCTTCATAGTAAACTATATTATTCCATTCGCCCCGTGGAAGCCAGTGGAAGGTAATACATTATTCTAATTCCCTACAACATCTCCCCTTTGAAGTTTTCTAAGGAAGTGTCATTTATTTAGTAATAATTTTTCTTCGCCCGGCCCCTCCTTTCTTCTGAAGTTTTTTTTTTTTTTTGGACGTTTAATATTGTTTTGCGCTCGAATCTATTTCAGGTTTGAATCGCCTAGACAACAATTGCGCTCCCGTTGTCAGTCACTATCTTGTCGGATGTCAAATCTTGCAAACAAATCGGTAAAGATATCACAGTTAGGAGGTTGGTTTTTTTACATTACAATTTTCTGGCCATTTCAGAAACTATCAACCACCACTAAATAATAAGAACCATTTAAAAGGACAGCGATGTGTAGTCTCGACACGGAAATGTCTACTTTCGAACACTGTTTACTTTTTATCATGTCAATTTTTCGTTTCTTGTAGCTTACATGAAGTAGAGCTTATAACTTCGTTGCCATACCATCCCAGATCTAATGGACTGGCAAGAAGCTTTGGTGATACCTTCAAAGAGCCCTTCTGAAAATCGAATAGGAATGCACGGAATGAGTAGATCTTCAACAATCTTTAAGCTTGTACTGGTGACACCAAATCTGAATACACAGCAGGTTAGCTCACCATCGGAGCTGATGTTCTTATGAAAGTAAAATCAGTCTTTGATACGTTGCTTCCTATCAAGAAACGATTTTTTTTTTTTTTTCTTTTTTTTTGCTTTTTTTTTGAAACATGCCATGTAGGAAGAAGGACATACCAGCTTCTTTAAATTTATGAAACATCATGTAAAATATGGCATACAAGAATGTAACGCAGGTTGGAACATGGCATTCTTATCAAATGCTTAGGAAAATTCTGTATTGGGTAAACAGTCAAGACGTATACAAAAACAGCGACCCCAGGTATTAAATGAAAAAGATATTCTTATCTTACTTCATAAGCTGCTTAAAAATAAAAAAAGAAAATCCCCCTTATAAAAGAAGAGAGCGCAAGCGCGCCAAAACGCGTTCAACCCCTTCTGCCCCCAGTTTCATCATGTAATATTCTTGGCTATTTTCAGCCCCCCTTCCCCCCCATCCTTTTATATTCTCTGGCTTACGTTTGAGCCCTTCTGCTTCTTCATGAAACATCATGGATATTCTCGGGTGACGTTTTAGCCCTTCTGCTTCTTCATGACACATCATGTATTTAATTGGCTAACGTTTTATCCCTTCTGCTTATTCATGAAACATCATGGATATTCTTGGCTTACGATTCAGCCCTTCTGCTTCTTCATGAAACATCATGGATATTCTTGGTTTACGTTTCAGCCCTTCTGCTTATTCATGAAACGTCATGTATATTCTTGGCTTACGTTCCAGCCCTTCTGCTTCTTCATGAAACATCATGGATATTCTTGGCTTACGTTTCAGCCCTTGTGCTTATTCATGAAACATCATGTATATTCGTGGCTTACGTTTCAGCCCTTCTGCTTCTTCATGAAACATCATGTATATTCTTGGCTTACTTTTCAGCCCTTCTGCTTATTCATGAAACATCATGGATATTCTTGGCTTACGTTTCAGCCCTTCTGCTTCTTCATGAAACATCATGGATATTCTTGGCTTACGTTTCAGCCCTTCTGCTTCTTCATGAAACATCATGGATATTCTTGGCTCACGTTTCATCCCTTCTGCTTCTTCATGAAACATCACGTATATTCTTGGCTTACGCTTCAGCCCTTCTGCTTCTTCATGAAACATCATGTATATTCTTGGCTTACGTTTCACCCCTTCTGGTTATTTATAAACATCATGGATATTCTTGGCTTACGTTTGAGCGCTTCTGGTGATTTCTAAACATCATGTATATTCTTGGCTTACGTTTCAGCCCTTCTGCTTATTCATGAAACATCATGGATATTCTTGGCTAACGTTTCAGCCCTTCTGTTTCTTCATGAAACATCATGGATATTCTTGGCTTACGTTTCAGCCCTTCTGCTTCTTCATGAAACATCATGTATATTCTTGGCTTACGTTTCAGCCCTTCTGCTTCTCCATGAAACATCATGTATATTCTTGGCTTACGTTCAGCCCTTCTGCTTATTCATGAAAACATCATGTATATCCTTGGCTTACGTTTCAGCCCTTCATCTTATTCATGAAACATCATGTATATTCTTGGCTCACGTTTCAGCCCTTCTGCTTCTCCATGAAACGTCATGTATATTCTTGGCTTACGTTTGAGCCCTTCCGCTTCTTCATGAATCATCATGGATATTCTTGGCTTACGTTTCATCCCTTCTGCTTATTCATGAAAAATCATGTATATTCTTTGCTTACGTTTCAGCCCTTCTGCTTATTCATGAAACATCATGTATATTCATGACTTAAGTTTCAGCCCTTCTGCTTCTACATGAAACTTCATGTATATTCTTTGCTTACGTTTAAGCCCTTCTGCTTCTCCATGAAACGTCATGTATATTCTTGGCTTACGTTTCAGCCCTTCTGCTTCTTCATGAACATCATGTATATTCTTGGCTTACGTTTCAGCCCTTCTCTATTCATGAAACATCATGTATATTCTTGGCTTACGTTTCAGCCCTTCTGCTTCTTATGAAACATCATGTATATTCTTGGCTTACGTTTCAGCCCTTCTGCTTATTCTGGAACATCATGTATATTCTTGGCTTACGTTTCAGCCCCTCTGCTTCTTCATGAAACATCATGTATATTCTTGGCTTACGTTTCATCCCTTCTGCTTCTTCATGAAACATCATGGATATTCTCGGGTGACGTTTAGCCCTTCTGCTTCTTCATGACACATCATGTATTTCTTGGCTAACGTTTCAGCCCTCTGCTTATTCATGAAACATCATGGATATTCTTGGCTTACGTTTCAGCCCTTCTGCTTCTTCATGAAACATCATGGATATTCTGGCTTACGTTTCAGCCCTTCTGCTTATTCATGAAACATCATGTATATTCTTGGCTTACGTTCAGCCCTTCTGCTTATTCATGAAACATCATGTATATTCTTGGCTTACGTTTCAGCCCTCCTGCTTTTCATGAAACATCATGTATATTTCTGGCTTACGTTTCAGCCCTTCTGTTTCATTCATGAAACATCATGTATATTCTTGGCTTACGTTTCAGCCCTTCTGCTTCTTCATGAAACATCATGTATATTCTTGGCTTACGTTTCATCCCTCCTGCTTCTTCATGAAACATCATGTATATTCTGGCTTACGTTTCATCCCTTCTGCTTCTTCATGAAACATCATGGATATTCTTGGCATACGTTTCATCCCTTCTGCTTCTTCATGAAACATCACGTATATTTTTGGCTTACGCTTCAGCCCTTCTGCTTATTCATGAAACATCATGTATATTCTTGGCTTACGTTTCAGCCCTTCTGCTTATTCATGACTCATCATGTATATTCTTGGCTTACGTTTCAGCCCTTCTGCTTCTTCATGAAACATCACATATATTCTTGGCTTACGCTTCAGCCCTTCTGGTTATTCATGAAACATCATGTATGTTCTTGGCTTACGTTTCAGCCCTTCTGCATCTTCATGACACATCATGTATATTCTTGGCTTACGTTTCAGCTCTTCTGCTTATTCATGAAACATCATATATATCTTGGCTTACGTTTCAGCCCTTTGCTTATTCATGAAACATCATGTTTCTTGGCTTACGTTCAAGCCCTTCTGCTTATTCATGAAACAGCATGGATATTCTTGGCTTACATTCAGCCCTTCTGCTTATTCATGAAACATCATATAAAATCTTGGCTTACGCTTCAGCCCCTCTGCTTCTTCCTGAAACATCATGGATATTCTTGGCTTACGTTTCAGCCCTTCTGCTTCTTCATGAAACGTCATGTATATCTTGGCTTACGTTTCAGCCCTTCTGCTTCTTCCTGAAACATCATGTATATTCTTGGCTTACGTTTCAGCCTTCATCTTATTCATGAAACATCATGTATATTCTTGGCTTACGTTTCAGCCCTCTGCTTCTTCATGAAACATCATGTATATTCTTGGCTTACGTTTCAGCCCTTCTGCTTCTTCATGAAACATCATGGATATTCTTGGCTTACGTTTCAGCCCTTCTGCTTATTCATGAAACATCATGTATATTCTTGGCTTACGTTTCAGCCCTTCTGCTTATTCATGAAACATCATGTATATTCTTGGCTTACGTTTCAGCCCTTCTGCTTCTTCATGAAACATCATGTATATTCTTGGCTTACGTTTCAGCCCTTCTGCTTCTTCATGAAACATCATGTATATTCTTGGCTTACGTTTCAGCCCTTCTGCTTCTTCATGACACATCATGTATTTAATTGGCTAACGTTTCATCCCTTCTGCTTATTTATGAAACATCATGGATATTCTTGGCTTACGTTTCAGCCCTTCTGCTTATTCATGAAACATCATGTATATTCTTGGCTTACGTTTCAGCCCTTCTGCTTATTCATGAAACATCATGTATATTCTTGGCTTACGTTTCAGCCCTTCTGCTTCTTCATGAAACATCATGTATATTCTTGGCTTACGTTTAGCCCTTCTGCTTCTCATGAAACATCATGTATATTCTTGGCTTACGTTTCAGCCCTTCTGCTTCTTCATGAAACATCATGTATTCTTGGCTTACGTTTCAGCCCTTCTGCTTATTCATGAAACATCATGTATATTCTTGGCTTACGTTTCAGCCCTTCTGCTTCTTCATGAAACATCATGTATATTCTTGGCTTACGTTTCAGCCCTTCTGCTTCTTCATGAAACATCATGTATATTCTTGGCTTACGTTCAGCCCTTCTGCTTCTTCATGAAACATCATGGATATTCTTGGCTTACGTTTCAGCCCTTCTGCTTCTTCATGAAACATCATGTATTTCTTGGCTACGTTTCATCCCTTCTGCTTATTCATGAAACATCATGGATATTCTTGGCTTACGTTTCAGCCCTTCTGCTTCTTCATGAAACATCATGGATATTCTTGGCTTACGTTTCAGCCCTTCTGCTTATTCATGAAACATCATGTATATTCTTGGCTTACGTTTCAGCCCTTCTGCTTATTTATGAAACATCATGTATATTCTTGGCTTACGTTTCAGCCCTCCTGCTTCTTCATGAAACATCATGTATATTCTTGGCTTACGTTTCAGCCCTTCTGCTTATTCATGAAACATCATGTATATTCTTGGCTTACGTTTCAGCCCTTCTGCTTCTTCATGAAACATCATGTATATTCTTGGCTTACGTTTCAGCCCTCCTGCTTCTTCATGAAACATCATGTATATTCTTGGCTTACGTTTCAGCCCTTCTGCTTCTTCATGAAACATCATGGATATTCTTGGCTTACGTTTCATCCCTTCTGCTTCTTCATGAAACATCACGTATATTCTTGGCTTACGCTTCAGCCCTTCTGCTTATTCATGAAACATCATGTATATTCTTGGCTTACGTTTCAGCCCTTCTGCTTATTCATGACTCATCATGTATATTCTTGGCTTACGTTTCAGCCCTTCTGCTTCTTCATGAAACATCACGTATATTCTTGGCTTACGCTTCAGCCCTTCTGGTTATTCATGAAACATCATGTATGTTCTTGGCTTACGTTTCAGCCCTTCTGCATCTTCATGACACATCATGTATATTCTTGGCTTACGTTTCAGCTCTTCTGCTTATTCATGAAACATCATATATATTCTTGGCTTACGTTTCAGCCCTTTGCTTATTCATGAAACATCATGTATTTTCTTGGCTTACGTTTCAGCCCTTCTGCTTATTATGAAACAGCATGGATATTCTTGGCTTACATTCAAGCCCTTCTGCTTATCATGGAACATCATATAAAATCTTGGCTTACGTTTCAGCCCTCTGCTTCTTCTTGAAACATCATGGATATTCTTGGCTTACGTTTCAGCCCTTCTGCTTCTTCATGAAACATCATGTATATTCTTGGCTTACGTTTCAGCCCTTCTGCTTCTCCATGAAACGTCATGTATATTCTTGGCTTACGTTTCAGCCTTCTGCTTCTTCCTGAAACATCATGTATATTCTTGGCTTACGTTTCAGCCCTTCATCTTATTCATGAAACATCATGTATATTCTTGGCTTACGTTTCAGCCCTTCTGCTTCTCCATGAAACGTCATGTATATTCTTGGCTTACGTTTCAGCCCTTCTGCTTCTTCATGAAACATCATGGATATTCTTGGCTTATGTTTTATCCCTTCTGCTTATTCATGAAACTTCATGTATCTTCTTCGCTTACGTTTCAGCCCTTCTGCTTATTCATGAAACATCATGTATATTCTTGGCTTACGTTTCAGCCCTTCTTCTTCTTCATGACACATCATGTATTTAATTGGCTAACGTTTCATCCCTTCTGCTTATTTATGAAACATCATGGATATTCTTGGCTTACGTTTCAGCCCTTCTGCTTCTTCATGAAACATCATGTATATTCTTGGCTTACGTTTCAGCCCTTCTGCTTCTTCATGAAACATCATGTATATTCTTGGCTTACGTTTCAGCCCTTCTGCTTCTTCATGAAACATCATGTATATTCTTGGCTTACGTTTCAGCCCTTCTGCTTCTTCATGAAACATCATGGATATTCTTGGCTTACGTTTCAGCCCTTCTGCTCCTTCATGAAACATCACGTATATTCTTGGCTTACGTTTCAGCCCTTCTGCTTATTCATGAAACATTATGGATATTCTAGGCTTACGTTCCAGTCCTTCTGCTTCTTCATGAAACATCATGTATATTCTTGGCTTACGTTTCAGCCCTTCTGCTTATTGATGAAACATCATGTATATTCATGACTTACGTTTCAGGCCTTCTGCTTCTACATGAAACTTCATGTATATTCTTGGCTTACGTTTACGCCCTTCTGCTTCTCCATGAAACGTCATGTATATTCTTGGCTTACGTTTCAGCCCTTCTGCTTCTTCATGAAACATCATGTATATTCTTGGCTTACGTTTCAGCCCTTCATCTTATTCATGAAACATCATGTATATTCTTGGCTTACGTTTCAGCCCTTCTGCTTCTTCATGAAACATCATGTATATTCTTGGCTTACGTTTCAGCCCTTCTGCTTATTCATGAAACATCATGTATATTCTTGGCTTACGTTGCAGCCCTTCTGCTTCTTCATGAAACGTCATGTATATTCTTGGCTTACGTTTCAGCCCTCCTGCTTCTTCATGAAACATCATGTATATTCTTGGCTTACGTTTCAGCCCTTCTGCTTCTTCATGAAACATCATGGATATTCTTGGCTTACGTTTCATCCCTTCTGCTTCTCTCTTAAAACATCACGTATATTCTTGGCTTACGCTTCAGCCCTTCTGCTTATTCATGAAACATCATGTATATTCTTGGCTAACGTTTCATCCCTTCTGCTTATTCATGACTCATCATGTATATTCTTGGCTTCTTTCAGCCCTTCTCTGCTTCTTCATGAAACATCACGTATATTCTTGGCTTACCTTCAGCCCTTCTGGTTATTCATGAAACATCATGTATGTTCTTGGCTACGTTTCAGCCCTTCTGCATCTTCATGACACATTATGTATATTCTTGGCTTACGTTTCAGCTCTTCTGCTTATTCATGAAACAGCATATATATTCTTGGCTTACGTTTCAGCCCTTTTGCTTATTCATGAAACATCATGTATTTTCTTGGCTTACGTTCAAGCCCTTCTGCTTATTCATGAAACAGCATGGATATTCTTGGCTTACATTCAAGCCCTTCTGCTTATTCATGGAACATCATATAAAATCTTGGCTTACGTTTCAGCCCCTCTGCTTCTTCTTGAAACATCATGGATATTCTTGGCTTACGTTTCAGCCCTTCTGCTTCTTCATGAAACATCATGTATATTCTTGGCTTACGTTCAGCCCTTCTGCTTCTCCATGAAACGTCATGTAATATCTTGGCTTACGTTTCAGCCCTTCTGCTTCTTCCTGAAACATCATGTATATTCTTGGCTTACGTTTCAGCCCTTCATCTTATTCATGAAACATCATGTATATTCTTGCTTACGTTTCAGCCCTTCTGCTTCTCCATGAAACTTCATGTATATTCTTGGCTTACGTTTCAGCCCTTCTGCTTCTTCATGAAACATCATGGATATTCTTTGTTTATGTTTTATTCCCTTCTGCTTATTCATGAAACTTCATGTATATTCTTCGCTTACGTTCAGCCCTTCGCTTATTCATGAAACATCATGTATATTCTTGGCTTACGTTTCAGCCCTTCTGCTTCTTCATGACACATCATGTATTTAATTGGCTAACGTTTCATCCCTTCTGCTTATTTATGAAACATCATGGATATTCTTGGCTTACGTTTCAGCCCTTCTGCTCTGCTTCTTCATGAACATCATGTATATTCTTGGCTTACGTTTCAGCCCTTCTGCTTATTCATGAAACATCATGTATATTCTTGGCTTACGTTTCAGCCCTTCTGCTTCTTCATGAAACATCATGTATATTCTTGGCTTACGTTTCAGCCCTTCTGCTTCTTCATGAAACATCATGATATTCTTGGCTTACGTTGCAGCCCTTCTGCTTATTCATGAAACATCATGTATATTCTTGGCTTACGTTCAGCCCTTCATCTTATTCATGAAACATCATGTATATTCTTGGCTTACGTTTCACCCCTTCTGGTTATTTATAAACATCATGGATATTCTTGGCTTACGTTTCAGCCCTTGCTTCTTCATGCCTTCATGACACTCACGTAATTCTTGGCTTACGTTTCAGCCCCTCTGCTTATTCATGAAACATTATGTATTTCTAGGCTTACGTCCATCCTTCTGCTTCTTCATGAAACATCATGTATATTCTTGGCTTACGTTTCAGCCCTTCTGCTACTTCATGAAACATCATGGATATTCTTGGCTTACGTTTCAACCCTTCTGCTTATTCATGAAACATCATGTATATTCTTGGCTTACGTTTCAACCCTTCTGCTTCTTCATGACACATCATGTATTTAATTGGGTAACGTTTCATCCCTTCTGCTTCTTCATGAAACATCATGTATATTCATGACTTACGTTTCAGGCCTTCTGCTTCTACATGAAACTTCATGTATATTCTTGGCTTACGTTTACGCCCTTCTGCTTCTCCATGAAACGTCATGTATATTCTTGGCTTACGTTTCAGCCCTTCATCTTATTCATGAAACATCATGTATATTCTTGGCTTACGTTTCAGCCCTTCTGCTTCTTCATGAAACATCATGTATATTCTTGGCTTACGTTTCAGCCCTTCTGCTTCTTCATGAAACATCATGTATATTCTTGGCTTACGTTTCATCCCTTCTGCTTCTTCATGAAACATCATGGACATTCTCGGGTGACGTTTTAGCCCTTCTGCTTCTTCATGACACATCATGTATTTAATTGGCTAACGTTTCATCCCTTCTGCTTATTCATGAAACATCATGGATATTCTTGGCTTACGTTTCAGCCCTTCCGCTTCTTCATGAAACATCATGGATATTCTTGGCTTACGTTTCAGCCCTTCTGCTTATTCATGAAACATCATGTATATTCTTGGCTTACGTTCCAGCCCTTCTGCTTATTTATGAAACGTCATGTATATTCTTGGCTTACGTTTCAGCCCTCCTGCTTCTTCATAAAACATCATGTATATTCTTGGCTTACGTTTCAGCCCTTTTGTTTACTCATGGAACATCATGTATATTCTTGGCTTACGTTTCAGCCCTTCTGCTTCTTCATGAAGCATCATGTATATTGTTGGCTTACGTTTCATCCCTCCTGCTTCTTCATGAAACATCATGGATATTCTTGGCTTACGTTTCAGCCCTTCTGCTTCTTCATGAAACATCATGGATATTCTTGGCTTACGTTTCATCCCTTCTGCTTCTTCATGAAACATCACGTATATTCTTGGCTTACGCTTCAGCCCTTCTGCTTATTCATGAAACATCATGTATATTCTTGGCTTACGTTTCAGCCCTTCTGCTTCTTCTTGAAACATCACGTATATTCTTGGCTTACGCTTCAGCCCTTCTGGTTATTCATGAAACATCATGTATGTTCTTGGCTTACGTTTCAGCCCTTCTGCATCTTCATGACACATCATGTATATTCTTGGCTTACGTTTCAGCTCTTCTGCTTATTCATGAAACAGCATATATATTCTTGGCTTACGTTTCAGCCCTTTTGCTTATTCATGAAACATCATGTATTTCTTGGCTTACGTTTCAGCCTTCTGCTTATTCATGAAACAGCATGGATATTCTTGGCTTACATTCAAGCCCTTCTGCTTATTCATGGAACATCATATAAAATCTTGGCTTACGTTTCAGCCCCTCTGCTTCTTCTTGAAACATCATGGATATTCTTGGCTTACGTTTCAGCCCTTCTGCTTCTTCATGAAACATCATGTATATTCTTGGCTTACGTTTCAGCCCTTCTGCTTCTCCATGAAACGTCATGTATATTCTTGGCTTACGTTTCAGCCCTTCTGCTTCTTCCTGAAACATCATGTATATTCTTGGCTTACGTTTCAGCCCTTCATCTTATTCATGAAACATCATGTATATTCTTGGCTTACGTTTCAGCCCTTCTGCTTCTCCATGAAACGTCATGTATATTCTTGGCTTACGTTTCAGCCCTTCTGCTTCTTCATGAAACATCATGGATATTCTTGGCTTATGTTTTATCCCTTCTGCTTATTCATGAAACTTCATGTATATTCTTCGCTTACGTTTCAGCCCTTCTGCTTCTTCATGAAACATCATGTATATTCTTTGCTTACGTTTCAGCCCTTCTGCTTCTTCATGACACATCATGTATTTAATTGGCTAACGTTTCATCCCTTCTGCTTATTTATGAAACATCATGGATATTCTTAGCTTACGTTTCAGCCCTTCTGCTTCTTCATGAAACATCATTTATATTCTTGGCTTACGTTTCAGCCCTTCTGCTTATTCATGAAACATCATGTATATTCTTGGCTTACGTTTCAGCCCTTCTGCTTCTTCATGAAACATCATGTATATTCTTGGCTTACGTTTCAGCCCTTCTGCTTCTTCATAAAACATCATGGATATTCTTGGCTTACGTTTCAGCCCTTCTGCTTATTCATGAAACATCATGTATATTCTTGGCTTACGTTTCAGCCCTTCATCTTATTCATGAAACATCATGTATATTCTTGGCTTACGTTTCACCCCTTGTGGTTATTTATAAACATCATGGATATTCTTGGCTTACGCTTCAGCCCTTCTGCTCCTTCATGAAACATCACGTATATTCTTGGCTTACGTTTCAGCCCTTCTGCTTATTCATGAAACATTATGGATATTCTAGGCTTACGTTCCAGTCCTTCTGCTTCTTCATGAAACATCATGTATATTCTTGGCTTACGTTTCAGCCCTTCTGCTTCTTCATGAAACATCATGGATATTCTTGGCTTACATTTCAACCCTTCTGCTTATTCATGAAACATCATGTATATTCTTGGCTTACGTTTCAACCCTTCTGCTTCTTCATGAAACATCATGTATATTCTTGGCTTACGTTTCAGCCCTTCTGATTATTCATGAAACATCATGGTTATTCTTCGCTTACGTTTCAGCCCTTCTGCTTCTTCATGAAACATCATGGATATTCTTCGCTTACGTTTCAGCCCTTCTGCTTCTTCATGAAACATCATGTATATTCTTGGCTTACGTTTCAGCCCTTCTGCTTATTCATGAAACATCATGTATATTCTTGGCTTACGTTTCATCCCTTCTGCTTCTTCATGAAACATCATGGACATTCTCGGGTGACGTTTTAGCCCTTCTGCTTCTTCATGACACATCATGTATTTAGTTGGCTAATGTTTCATCCCTTCTGCTTATTCATGAAACATCATGGATAATCTTGGCTTACGTTTCAGCCCTTCCGCTTCTTCATGAAACATAATGGATATTCTTGGCTTACGTTTCAGCCCTTCTGCTTATTCATGAAACATCATGTATATTCTTGGCTTACGTTCCAGCCCTTCTGCTTATTTATGAAACGTCATGTATATTCTTGGCTTACGTTTCAGCCCTCCTGCTTCTTCATGAAACATCATGTATATTCTTGGCTTACGTTTCAGCCCTTCTGTTTATTCATGGAACATCATGTATATTCTTGGCTTACGTTTCAGCCCTTCTGCTTCTTCATGAAGCATCATGTATATTGTTGGCTTACGTTTCATCCCTCCTGCTTCTTCATGAAACATCATGGATATTCTTGGCTTACGTTTCAGCCCTTCTGCTTCTTCATGAAACGTCATGGATATTCTTGGCTTACGTTTCATCCCTTCTGCTTCTTCATGAAACATCACGTATATTCTTGGCTTACGCTTCAGCCCTTCTGCTTATTCATGAAACATCATGTATATTCTTGGCTTACGTTTCATCCCTTCTGCTTATTCATGACTCATCATGTATATTCTTGGCTTACGTTTCAGCCCTTCTGCTTCTTCATGAAACATCATGTATATCTTGGCTTACGCTTCAGCCCTTCTGGTTATTCATGAAACATCATGTATGTTCTTGGCTTACGTTTCAGCCCTTCTGCATCTTCATGACACATCATGTATATTCTTGGCTTACGTTTCAGCTCTTCTGCTTATTCATGAAACAGCATATATATTCTTGGCTTACGTTTCAGCCCTTTTGCTTATTCATGAAACATCATGTATTTTCTTGGCTTACGTTCAAGCCCTTCTGCTTATTCCTGAAACAGCATGGATATTCTTGGCTTACATTCAAGCCCTTCTGCTTTTTCATGGAACATCATATAAAATCTTGGCTTACGTTTCAGCCTCTCTGCTTCTTCTTGAAACATCATGGATATTCTTGGCTTACGTTTCAGCCCTTCTGCTTCTTCATGAAACATCATGTATATTCTTGGCTTACGTTTCAGCCCTTCTGCTTCTCCATGAAACGTCATGTATATTCTTGGCTTACGTTTCAGCCCTTCTGCTTCTTCATGAAACATCATGGATATTCTTCGCTTACGTTTCAGCCCTTCTGCTTCTTCATGAAACATCATGTATATTCTTGGCTTACGTTTCAGCCCTTCTGCTTATTCATGAAACATCATGTATATTCTTGGCTTACGTTTCATCCCTTCTGCTTCTTCATGAAACATCATGGACATTCTCGGGTGACGTTTTAGCCCTTCTGCTTCTTCATGACACATCATGTATTTAATTGGCTAATGTTTCATCCCTTCTGCTTATTCATGAAACATCATGGATATTCTTGGCTTACGTTTCAGCCCTTCCGCTTCTTCATGAAACATAATGGATATTCTTGGCTTACGTTTCAGCCCTTCTGCTTATTCATGAAACATCATGTATATTCTTGGCTTACGTTCCAGCCCTTCTGCTTATTTATGAAACGTCATGTATATTCTTGGCTTACGTTTCAGCCCTCCTGCTTCTTCATGAAACATCATGTATATTCTTGGCTTACGTTTCAGCCCTTCTGTTTATTCATGGAACATCATGTATATTCTTGGCTTACGTTTCAGCCCTTCTGCTTCTTCATGAAGCATCATGTATATTGTTGGCTTACGTTTCATCCCTCCTACTTCTTCATGAAACATCATGGATATTCTTGGCTTACGTTTCAGCCCTTCTGCTTCTTCATGAAACGTCATGGATATTCTTGGCTTACGTTTCATCCCTTCTGCTTCTTCATGAAACATCACGTATATTCTTGGCTTACGCTTCAGCCCTTCTGCTTATTCATGAAACATCATGTATATTCTTGGCTTACGTTTCATCCCTTCTGCTTATTCATGACTCATCATGTATATTCTTGGCTTACGTTTCAGCCCTTCTGCTTCTTCATGAAACATCACGTATATTCTTGGCTTACGCTTCAGCCCTTCTGGTTATTCATGAAACATCATGTATGTTCTTGGCTTACGTTTCAGCCCTTCTGCATCTTCATGACACATCATGTATATTCTTGGCTTACGTTTCAGCTCTTCTGCTTATTCATGAAACAGCATATATATTCTTGGCTTACGTTTCAGCCCTTTTGCTTATTCATGAAACATCATGTATTTTCTTGGCTTACGTTCAAGCCCTTCTGCTTATTCATGAAACAGCATGGATATTCTTGGCTTACATTCAAGCCCTTCTGCTTATTCATGGAACATCATATAAAATCTTGGCTTACGTTTCAGCCTCTCTGCTTCTTCTTGAAACATCATGGATATTCTTGGCTTACGTTTCAGCCCTTCTGCTTCTTCATGAAACATCATGTATATTCTTGGCTTACGTTTCAGCCCTTCTGCTTCTCCATGAAACGTCATGTATATTCTTGGCTTACGTTTCAGCCCTTCTGCTTCTTCCTGAAACATCATGTATATTCTTGGCTTACGTTTCAGCCCTTCATCTTATTCATGAAACATCATGTATATTCTTGGCTTACGTTTCAGCCTTTCTTCTGCTTCTCCATGAAACGTCAGTATATTCTTGGCTTACGTTGCAGCCCTTCTGCTTCTGCTCTTCATGAACATCATGGATATTCTTGGCTTATGTTTTATCCCTTCTGCTTATTCATGAAACTTCATGTATATTCTTCGCTTACGTTTCAGCCCTTCTGCTTCTTCATGACACATCATGTATTTAATTGGCTAACGTTTCATCCCTTCTGCTTATTTATGAAACATCATGGATATTCTTGGCTTACGTTTCAGCCCTTCTGCTTCTTCATGAAACATGATATATATTCTTGGCTTACGTTTCAGCCCTTCTGCTTATTCATGAAACATCATGTATATTCTTGGCTTACGTTTCAGCCCTTCTGCTTCTTCATGAAACATCATGTATATTCTTGGCTTACGTTTCAGCCCTTCTGCTTCTTCATGAAACATCATGGATATTCTTGGCTTACGTTTCAGCCCTTCTGCTTATTCATGAAACATCATGTATATTCTTGGCTTACGTTTCAGCCCTTCATCTTATTCATGAAACATCATGTATATTCTTGGCTTACGTTTCACCCCTTCTGGTTATTTATAAACATCATGGATATTCTTGGCTTACGTTTCAGCCCTTCTGCTCCTTCATGAAACATCACGTATATTCTTGGCTTACGTTTCAGCCCTTCTGCTTATTCATGAAACATTATGGATATTCTAGGCTTACGTTCCAGTCCTTCTGCTTCTTCATGAAACATCATGTATATTCTTGGCTTACGTTTCAGCCCTTCTGCTTCTTCATGAAACATCATGGATATTCTTGGCTTACGTTTCAACCCTTCTGCTTATTCATGAAACATCATGTATATTCTTGGCTTACGTTTCAGCCCTTCTGCTTCTTCATGAAACATCATGTATATTCTTGGCTTTCGTTTCAGCCCTTCTGATTATTCATGAAACATCATGGTTATTCTTCGCTTACGTTTCAGCCCTTCTGCTTCTTCATGAAACATCATGGATATTCTTGGCTTACGTTTCAGCCCTTCTGCTTATTCATGAAACATCATGTATATTCTTGGCTTACGTTTCAGCCCTTCTGCTTATTCATGAAACATCATGTATATTCTTGGCTTACGTTTCAGCCCTTCTGCATATTCATGAAACATCATGTATATTCTTGGATTACGTTTCATCCCTTCTGCTTCTTCATGAAACATCATGGATATTCTTGGCTTACGTTTCAGCCCTTCTGGTTAATTTATAAACAGCATGGATATTCTTGGCTTACGTTTCAGCCCTTCTGCTTCTTCATGAAACATCATGTATATTCTTGGCTTACGTTTCAGCCCTTCTGCTTCTTCATGAAACATCATGGATATTCTTGGCTTACGTTTCAGCCCTTCTGGTTATTTATAAACATCATGGATATTCTTGGCTTACGTTTCAGCCCTTCTGCTTCTTCATGAAACATCATGTATATTCTTGGCTTACGTTTCAGCCCTTCTGCTTCTTCATGAAACATCATGGATATTCTTGGCTTACGTTTCAGCCCTTCTGCTTCTTCATGAAACATCATGGATATTCTTGGCTTACGTTTCTGCCCTTCTGCTTCTTCATGAAACATCATGGATATTCTTGGCTTACGTTTCAGCCCTTCTGCTTCTTCATGAAACATCATGTATATTCTTGGCTTACGTTTCAGCCCTTCTGCTTCTTCATGAAACATCATGGATATTCTTGGCTTACGTTTCAGCCCTTCTGCTTCTCCATGAAACATCATATATATTCTTGGCTTACGTTTCAGCCCTTCTGCTTCTCCATGAAACGTCATGTACATTCTTGGCTTACGTTTCAGCCTTTCTTCTTATTCATGAAACATCATGTATATTCTTGGCTTACGTTTCAGCCCTTCTGCTTATTCATGAAACATCATGTATATTCTTCGCTTACGTTTAAGCCCGTCTGCTTCTTCATGAAACATCATGGATATTCTTGGCTTACGTTTCAGCCCTTCTGCTTCTTCATGAAACATCATGTATATCCTTGGCTTACGTTTCAGCCCTTCTGCTTCTCCATGAAACGTCATGTATATTATTGGCTTACGTCTCTGCCCTTCTGGTTATTTATGAAACATCATGTATATTCTTGTCTTACGTTTCAGCCCTTCATCTTATTCATGAAACATCATGTATATTCTTGGCTTACGTTTCAGCCCTTCTGGTTATCCATGAAACGTCATGTATATTCTTGGCTTACGTTTCAGCCCTTGTGGTTATTCATGAAACATCATGTATATTCTAGGCTTACGTTTCAGCCCTTCATCTTGTTCATGAAACATCATGTATATTCTTGGCTTACGTTTCAGCCCTTCTGCTTCTCCATGAAACGTCATGTATATTCTTGGCTTACGTTTCAGCCCTTCTGGTTATTCATGAAACATCATGTATATTCTTGGCTTACGTTTCAGCCCTTCATCTTATTCATGAAACATCATGTATATTCTTGGCTTACGTTTCAGCCCTTCTGCTTCTCCATGAAACGTCATGTATATTCTTGGCTTACGTTTCAGCCCTTCTGGTTATTCATGAAACATCATGTATATTCTTGGCTTATTTTTATGCCCTTCTGCTTAGTTATGAGAACAAAATTTTTCTTACTCTGATTTTTTTTCCTGGAAATTCAGTAATTTTTACTTACCCCCTAATGTCACTTTTCATAAAATTTTATACTGCCACTGGGCGGCCGCGTTCACTTCCCTCCTCCTGTTGACTGGGTTCCATTCTGGTGGAATCGTTTCTTTCAACATTCTAAATCTTCGTTTGTTCACTAACATATACATCGTTTTTTTGTCGTAATCCTTTGTTAAATTTACTCTTGTAAGTTTTTTTCATTTTCGTTATTTTTCTTCTAATTTTCTCTTCTGTGCAATACGTTACCAAATATATTTTTATCCTCCTCTACGTCTTGTGTGTGTGTGTTTGCTCAGTGATTTGTGTCCGTGTTTGACTTTATTGGTGATACTGCGGGTACGTTGTTTCTGCCTCCTGTGTTTTGTGTTCCTTTTGTCGTAGTTCCTCCTTTCTCTCTTTCTTTTTTTTTTTTTACTTCTGTTAATTCTTGTTCCTGTTCCATGTCACTGGTCGTTTACAAGTCCTGTACCTCTATTTCTGCAACCTATTTTACGTGTTTGGGACGCCTTTTCTCGATATGTCCCTTCCCCCACAAGAATAGCAGGTCGGTAGCCTCCTTCCAGCATTACTTCTAGCTTGACCCCATTCCACTATATTCTGCTTGGTTGACCATGAAGAAAATCTCCAGCTCGTACCTCCATCAATTTATTTGCACATCCTCATCTCTTCCTTCCTCTCCTACGGTGATGACCGTTGCCATCAGCCACTCGGGTTCAATTTCAGTTGGAATCCCACCTATTCTGACCCTGGTAACACGTTTGCCTAGGTGGGTAGGCAGGAGTGTCCATTCTTCCGAGTGTAACGCCACAGTGGAGTACCTTCTTGCCTTCTCTTCGGAGACAAAAGTGACCGCCACTGTGCCGTACCTTCTTCCTCTGGTATAAAAGCCAATATCCTTGAGGCACTCCTCCACTTCTTCCTGCATCGCAATCTCTATTCTTTTCATGCTTTTGGAGAACATTCCATAGACTATCTCTCTCCTTTCCATTTTCTTCATTCCTTCTTCTGGCGTTGGGTGATTAACTTCATGTTAGATCCCCACCTCTTGATCATATTTTGATATTTTTCAACAAGCTCCACCTTGTAATTCACTTCATGCTCCTCCAGCAAACCTGGAACCACAGCATCCTGTCTTCCAGTCACTAACTTTTCACCTCCATTGAGATATCTCTTTCACTTGAAAACAAAGTCACAAACCACAAGGAAGGCGTTACACTCAGAAAATTCCCGTCTTAATAATCACTGACTCCAGCTGAAATCAGCACAAATTAACTCAAAGACGACACTTGACTTGTCTTACGTTTCAGCTTTTCTACTTAATAACGAAACGACAATGACACTTGACTTAATTCACTTTATTTCTCCTCCCCTCAAAATATCTGAACGGAAGCCGTGAATATCAGTCTTACCAATTTGCTTAGTTTCTTCCCTTTCTTTTATCCAAGATAAATATTCTGGCTGGTTTTCAATAAAAAAAAAAAATCTATGTGCCTTCGCTCTCAGTTCAATCGAGAGCTAAACCAAACTTCTTTTCTTGGCAAACTATGTTCTTTTCTGTTTCATTGAATTATTGAAATAAATAATGAAGAGAAAAACTGCTGGATGCTTTTTCATCTTATCCTACTGTAAGACACTATCTAAAACAAACTTGACAATGTGATGGTCATGCTTTTCGACAAAAATATTGATTTCATAAATGAAATATAAATTGATTCCAATCAACAATCAAACTTGGTTTACCAAGGAGAACTTACTACTAATCCTACACTACACATTTGTTTAATAAATACATCAGCTTCTAATGGTTTCTCTGATTATATTCTAATCTCATGTGGATGTGAGCTGAAATTGCTCTGGCGAAGGAAATAATCCTCCAGGAAAACAATATGCGTACCTACGATTATTTTCTCGGCTGTATCTATTTCACTTGCTCCACTGAAGTTGCAAACCCATGCATGATTGTCACAACTCACCATCTTGTGATGATGAGACTAGGTTTGATTTATCTATTAATGGATATCTTGGCTATCCAAGAAGTGAAGCCATTGACTATTCACTATACACACATAATTTAGAAATGTGAGTGCTATTTCTAGCAAGTCAAGCGACCGCATAGAAGTTCTTGTGATAGACAGTAAAAATGATAATGCTTGTTTTTGCTATGAGCAAATGCAACATTAATTAAATAACAAGAATATTATTGTTTACAGTCAAGAGTTGTTGGCCAATTAGTCTGGACGAGAACTGACACAACAACATAAATGCTAGCATCACTGATGTGTTTGGCCAATAGCATGTCAGATCTTGTTTGTATCTACTTGATTTCTTGGAAATAATAGCCAAATCTCCTTCAAAGCATACTTTGTGTCATCTTCAAAATAGAGTGAGACTTTGGATAAATGTAGCATATCTAATAAAAAGATAGGATGGTCGCAGCTGGAACGTCTTTGATCCTGTCTGTTCAACAAGTGACCCATAGCACAAAAAAAAAAAAAAAAATCAACCAAGGTGATATTTCTGTGTGGTGTTTATACTTTTCCCCAGAAATATTGTTGTCAAAAACGAAATAAAAACTGACTTCAATCAGAAAACCATCGTGGCTCACTTCTAATTCCACAACATTTGAAGGTTTTGCATTTTAAACTGATGTAGATGTGATCTGAAGACATGATATCCTATTTTATACTTTAATTTCAACCAAATTACTTGAAAATGTTAGTTTAAAGTGTAAGTTTTGTATGTGGCTGAAACATTTCACTCTGCATGTGGTTGAAATACTTCATTCCCAACAAAAATCATAAGTCTAATGTCTTTAACCCTTTAGCATTCAGATTATTCTGTCAAATATAAATCTTTATTCACATGGCTTTCATTTAATCTTGTAGCTTTGAGATTTCACTGATGTGATTGCTTGTTTTTGAATGACATTGCAAGGTAGGTGTGAGAGACCAGATCTGGCTGGCTTAACTGCCAAAGGATTAAACGCCTAACTTCACCTTCACTTTAACTCTACATTGCCCTTCAACTCTAGGGGGGGGGCTACTTGCCCAGGTCAAGAATCACCTTTCTAAAGTTATGTTTTGATCATGTGGATGATCTATTTTGTCTTTTTTAGCCCAGGTGATAAAGTAATTGTTGTGAGACATTTCATAAGGTTCACTTGATTTTTGTTGTACACTGAATATGTTACTTTTAAAAGTTGGTAGTCTGAATTTCATAGACAGTTATACAGAGCCAGATATGAAAAATGTAATTTAACCTCTCCCATGTTAAGATCAATAATGATAATCATAAATATCAGAAACCATGTCTAAGATTCTGTTAAGGATGTCAAATTGGTTTCAAAAGTTGCTAAACTAAACAATAAATTCACAAAACATACATAAACATTCATCATAGGCATTGTTAATAACCGTTTTTGATTCCAACTCTCCAAAGACCACCCCTGGTTCAATATGAACATGCTGTTTTAAAGTGATTCTAAATTAAAGTCTACCCTCAAAAGTTCATGTTATGGTCCAAACAGCAGTATATGGACAAATTTTATTTTATTAAATTCATTATATTCATGTACCCAGTGTAAGCTATGGACACATATAAGAGGTGCAGCAAAGCTAAAGGAAGGTTAACTGGAAAGATAGTTTTTGTGTGGCAAATGCTCAGGAGCAATAAACACTGAAAATGTGCAGAGAACAGCTTCCGTCACATTCCAGGGGTAAAAACTACAAGTAGTTGATAGCTTCCATTACGTAGGTGACCAAGTCAGTAGCGGGGGTGAATGCTCTGAAAGTGTACCTGCTAGAATAAGAATAGCTTGGGCAAAGTTCAGAGAGCTCCTACCTCTGCTGGTGACAAAGGGCCTCTCACTCAGAGTCAAAGGTAGACTGTATGATGCATGTGTATGAACAGCCATGCTACATAGCAGTAAAACATGGGCAGTGATTGCCAGAATGCTCCACTGGGTGTGTAATAGAGACGACTGTGCTGGTATGGTCATGTGTTGCGATTGGATGAGGACAGCTTTGTGAAAAGTGTCACACCCTAGCAGTTGAGGGAACCTGTGGAAGAGGTACACCCAGGAAGACCTGAGATGAGGTGGGGAAGCATGACCTTCAAACATTGGGCTTCACCGAAGCAATGACAAGAGACCAAGACCTTTGGAAATATGCTGTACTTGAGAAAACTTGGCAAGTCAAGTGAGACCGTAACCATGGCCTATGCCAGTGCTATATCACCAGCCCATTTAAGAGTACCCTTCAATCATTGGACAACAAACTACGTTTGCAAAGACCTGGCGTGGCTGATGATAGTACTACCTGATTGGCACCTGTGCCAGTGGAAAGTTAAAAGCACCATCCGAGTGTGATCGTTGCTGGTGGCACGTAAAAAACACCATTTGATCATGGTTGATGTCAGTATCGCCTGACTAGCGCTTGTGCTGATGGCACGTAAAAGCAGCCACTACATTCTTGGCATGGTTGGTGTTAGGAAGGGCATCCAGCTGTAAAAACTTTGCCAGATCAGATTGGAGCTTGGCGCAGCCTTCTGGTTCCCCAGCCTTCAGTCAAACCGTCCAACCCAAGCCAGCATGGAAAGTGGACGTTAAACAACGATGATGATGATAATGATGATTATTTTAGAAATTAATTGCGACAAAAGGAAGTGTATTTCAAGACGAAGATGGCAATGAAAGGGTTTAGTAAATACTTTTATATCTCTATCAAAAACAACTGCAACAACCTCAGACCCTAACCTCTTTACTAATCAACTTCATATGTATTCTAATACAAGTTATTTTAACCCATTTGTTACTGTATTTCTGTTGAAATACACTGCTCCTAGAAAATTACTATTTTAAAATCTCATAATGAGAGATATTCAGCAACAGTAGTAAAGATTATTTGCCAACATAGCATGGCAGTCCTGGTTTAGGATGAATGTTGCTGTAATTTAGCCCCAGGAGACATCATCTCCAGCTGGCTATACGACATGATCTGTGTCGCATAGCCAGCTGGAGACGATGTCTCCTGGGGCTTAAATTACAGCAACATTCATCCTAAACCAGGATTGCCATGTTATGTTGGCAAAAATCTTTACCACACTGTCCCTGTTTGATATTAATTTTGAAAATAATGAAGAAATTAGTAAAATAAGACATTTTTAAGCTGACATTCAGAGCATAAATTAACATGAAATTTTCTTGGCACATTTGAATTTAGAATCACTTTAAAACAATAAGTTTGTATTGTAAAACTAGCAACGATCTTAAGTGGGTTGGTATCAAAATAGTTATGAATCAGAAACTAGATCATTCTTTAGTCATGTTTATAATTAGAGAAGGCAGGATTTATGACTAAACTAATGCTCAACGCTGTATCTAATGTGATAGTAAGTTGTCAATGTGACAGTCCCATAAAAGGGAAGAATGTTACTGTTATTTAGCCCTAAGAAACAGTGTTTCATGTTGGACTTGTCATATTTCCTGTGTCCTTATGTTTTCAAAGTGGAGACAAGTACCTCCACCCAGCAAAGCCATCATCCAGAGACTGGTTTCAGAGTCATTACTCATCATCAGTCTGGAGTGGTTTGGTTTCCTTAGCTGTCGATGCCTATCCACCTTTGAAAACTTATTTCAAGTGAAATACATTCACTGATTTTTTGAAAATAGAAATAATATCTAATGTTTTTTTTCTAAAAGTGGCCACAAGTTTGGCCAATGATTTAATATTTCCCTTTGATGCTTCCACATTTTCTTTTGTGTGGTTTTTTTTTTTTTTTAAGTTGCAGACGTTTCTGCAATGAAAAATGAAGACAATGTACAAAAAGATACAATGTGTAGGTTTACAATTTAACCACACACACACACCACACACACACACACACACACACACACACACACACACACACACACACACGTGGTAGTTGCATACAGAAAGAGGAGAAAAACAATACAAGATAGAATAGTGGATCAGTAATAGCAGTTTCTCACCTTTTCAAAGATGGTGCTGTACAAAATAAAAGAAAAAAAAAAGAGAAAAGAAAACTAAATTATGTTTAGTTTGTTAACAACAAAACTTTACTGCACAATGGATGACTGGCATATTTTTTGTATATATATATTTTTTATATTTAATTTTTTTTGTACAATGAAAAGAGGAGAGTGGGTTAGGGTTAGGGTGAACACTTCCATCAAGCCACCCTACTTCAGCAGCTTACAACATAAGGGATGATGGAATGGAAAGAAGAGAAGGTGATGAGGCAGAAGAGTGAAGGCTTGGGTGGTAGGGAAGAAGAAGAGAGAAAACAAGGCTAAAATGTAAGGCAAAAAACAGCAAAGAAACAGTGGCAGGGTTTAGAAAAGAAAAGCAAAATGGCAAAGTGAAAATGCTGATGTCGATAAAGGAGGAATATTTTTTAAAAATGTAATTCATTAGTGAAGAACAGAAACAATTTGAAACTTGGAGCAAGTCAACAGAACACTGTGTCTTTCTCTTACTTTGACTGGAACGAAGCATCTTCAGCAGTACGTGAACTTCAAGAGGCAACAGTTGGTATCTCCAGGTGCAGGAATTAGAGGGATCTAACTGAATACAATAAGGCATTTAATCCATTGCTTCCAGTTCTGCCTTCTCACTAGTTTGGTTTAATAATAAAATCAACTGCTATGGGAAGTAAATATTAAAGTTTTAAAGAGAGCTAACTAAAGCTACAAGATGTTTAACGTGGTGCTCCCACCAATGCTGCCATCTACAGCTCTAATAATAATAATAATAACTGTTTTAGATTTTGGCACAAGACCATCAAATTTAAGAGAAGGTGGAGTCAACTGATTATATTGACCCCCAAAAGCTAAGTTGATCATAGCAGGATTTGAACTCAGAGTGTAAAGGATCAAAAAACAAATCCACCAGTCTTTTATTTGATACTCTAATAATTCTGCTAAACCCTGCTTCTAGTTTAGGCACAAAGCCTAATTTGTGCAGGGAGGCCAGGGGGTGGGGGTCACTTGATTGCATTGACCCTGGGATTTGACTGGTATTTTATTATCTTCCTTGGTACAAAGAAAAGAATAGTTAAGTTTTGTGGGATTTGAACTCAAACATAAAGAGCGGGAACAAATACTACAAGGTATTTTGTATGTCACTAACAATTGTTTTATTAGTAATCCTTTCTAATTTGGCACAAGGCCAGCAATGTTGAGGGGAGCGGGGGTCATTATTTTGCCCTTGGTAGGATTTGATCTCAGAACAGAGTTGGAAGAAATGCTGCAAAGCTTTTTGTCCAACAGGCTAATGGTCTGGCTCAGCTTACTGCTTTAGAACAATGATTATAATTATTATTATAATAATTGTTTTTAACATAGGCACAGAGACTGAAATTGGGGTGGTATGGTGGGGTGTAGGCAATACTGTTAGCTTCAATACTGGATTGGTGCTTTTAGAACCCCAAAACAATGAAAAACACTGAGTTGACCGCAGTGGGATTTGAACTCCAAATGTAAAAAGTCAATGGAAATACCTGAAGGCGACTGTTTCTTAGATAAACACAAAGATCTTGTCTACGTTGTCTTACTGAATAGAAGCCATTGTACTGTCTGCAGTGCAATCTATTCCATCTTTGGTTATTGCAAGTTTCAAACAGTAAAGGATTAGAAGATGGGTACATGGAGGGTTAAGAAAAGAAAGAAAAAGAAAAGAATAAAATAAACAAGCCACAAGGAAGGGTGGGCAAAGATCAAGGAGTGGGGGGGGAGTGAAAGCAGAAAAGCAAAGGTTAGAAAGTGGGGGTGGGGAGTAAAACAAGAGAAGTTTTGGGAAAGAAGGAGACAAGGTAGACAATAGCAGAGAGAGAGAGAGAAATGGCAGTAGTAGTAGTAGTAGTGGTAGTTGTAGGAGTGGTGGTAAGGTGGTGATTATGTGTCTTCATAATGGAACTGTACCGTGGACTCTTTTACAAGTAAGATATAGCGGCAAGGGGTGGGGGTGGGGATATTTTTAAAAACCTTTTTTGATGAAGCAACAATAGATAAACTGATCACTACTACATACTTCAGGTAGTAGTAGTAGTATAGTGGTAATAGTAGTATAATAGTAGTAGTAGTAGTAATAAAAGTAATAAATGTAGAAGTGGTTGATGTAATAATATCAATAAATAACGATTAATAAAAATAAAAATTAATGATAATAGAAGTGTTGTAAAAGTAGTAGTAGTAGTAGTTGTAGTAATAGTAGTAGTAATAGAATTGTTTTTTTTTCTCTTTATTTTTATAGAAGTTAGTAATAACCCTTGAAAAAAAAAATAGTCGTAGGAGTAGCAATAGTATTTAAATTGATGTTGAAACAAAAATAAATTTGGCCATAGAGTCATTAGGTGTAGAACAGGAGAGTGCTGTAGGAGGGGAGTGGGGCTCAAACTTTAAAGTGGCAGCAAGCTATTGAAGCTAGATTCCAAGAAAACAGAGAGAAAAAAATATTTGGAAAAAAAAAAAAGAAAAACTAAATCCTTCTTGTTCCAGTTGAAATATCCAATACTCCTTGGACAAGGTTGTGATTTGGGTTAAGTCTAGCACAAACACTATATACACACACACATACACACAATATACACATTATATATGTATATATATATAATATGTGTGTGTATATACATATATGCCAAATATATAATGTATATGTAAATGCTAGAGTGTTTATGCATGTGGAGTGAAAGAGAAGGGAATTTGTTTCTTTTTTAAAAAAGCTATTAACATTTGTCATTTTTTTTTATAAATTTCAATGAAAAATCTTTTTATTTGTTTTTGGACAAGATAGATAGGATATTTTTATTACATAAGCATGGCATCTCATAGTTATAGGGGAGGGGTAGTTGTGATGTTCATGATGTTTTTGGTTTTTTCCCAGAGCATTAAGTGACATAAAGTGAAATAATTCGAAATTGGGAATCGTAACAGAATGGATGGGGGAGGGGGGAGATTGAGAACTTCCAGTCACACCTCAGTCCCTATGATATATACACACACACATACACACCTATGGATACATATGTGATATGTGCACAATTACATATCAGCACATATAATATACACTTACTATATATACACACATTAATACATGTATACAAACATACATACTATATATATATATATATGTATATATATATACACACACACACACACTATATATATATAGATAGATATACACACATACATACTATACATATATACTATATATACGAGGGGTGTATGAAAAGTTTTGAGCCTCAAAGTCTTGTTTTTTTAAGGCTTAAGACATTTTATACACCCCTCATACACATATATATATATATTCATTAAATTATATATACACATACATATATATACTCATTGATATACATTAATATATATATATATATATATCCACACACATGTTAATATATACATATACACACACACATATATATATAATCTCACACACACTGCAAAAAATGAGAAAAAGAATGTAAGAGGAAGAAAGAAGAGAAAGAAAGGCAAGCGAGAAATGAGAGAGAGAGAGACAGAGACAGAGACAGAGGAAATTAGAGAAGTTGGAGAAATCTAGGGACAGCAAAGACAAAAGAAGAGTAAAGGGTTAACAGAGAGAGAATTCTAGAGGTAGGAGGGAGAGAAAAAGAAAGGAAGATGAGAGGGGGTTAGAGAGAAAGTGGAGGGAAAGAGCTGCAGAATCCACAGCGGGTTGGGTTCAGTTCTGTGCCTATACTGAGTAATTATTTTTACCAACAGCTCTCTTGTGACTTTTGTGCGTATAGGTTTTTTTTTTTTTTTTTTGTAATACCTTCAATGAGATCTTTAGATGAGAAGGAGAGTGGGAATTGGATGGCAGCAAGTGATAGACATAAGGATGATGATGAGTGACAAATGGTAGGTGATGGTACCCAGAAGGATCATGGTCAATAATGAAAGTGGGTAACAATGGCTGCTGTGGTTAGGTGGAGGTGGTGGTGAAGAGAATGGTTCTAATAATGATTGTGGTGGTGGTAGTTGTGAAAAAGGTAAATGGTGTTGTTAGTGGCTGTTTCAGGCTGCTGGTAGTGATGAGGATGTTGATGGTGGATTAGAACTGAACACCTGCACAAATGGAATGGAGAAAAAGGTAATTCTCCCATACATTCCTGCAGATTGTCAACAACAACTGCACCTTGTAATGAAATGAGGAATGCAATCAGGCAGTGGAAAAGGGTTAGCAAAACTCTTTATGCAAAGAAGCACACAAATGATGGTGCTGAAGTTATTTCTTTGCAAATCAAAATAAAAGAAAGCAAATATGACCAGAAACCAATAAACAGTTTTGCAGATACAGACACATGTTGTACAAGTGTGTGTATGTACAAAAAGCAAACTGTTTATCTAATTTAGGCATGATACCAGTAATTTTGAAGGTCAATATTTCAGCATTGAAAGGATGGAAAGCAAAGCTGACCTTTGTGGGATTTGAACTCAGAATGTAAAGAACTGTAACTAAATACCTAAGGCATTTTCCTGTTGCTCTAACAATTCTCTCAATTCACTGAGCTCGAAGAAAATGAAAAATAATACAATCAAATATTCCAGAAACTAAATTGCTAATCTGACAAGATTTCATTTTAATAAACTTAAAAGAGACTCTTGAAATTACAAAAAAAAAAAAAAAAAAAAAAAAAAAAAAAAAAGATAGTTAATTAATCATAATGAAAATCAGATTCTCAAACTTAACTTGTTAAATTACTTATAAGTGGAAATTAACAGCTTCTAAAATATGCATGGATCATGACCATACAAACAAATGACAATTGTTGATATGAAGCTAGAAAATAACATTGGAGGAATGACATTTCTTTGAGTCAGATTTTCTTTCAACATCTCTGGGATGAAGCTTTTTGTTTTGTTTTTTTTCTCCCTCTCCTTTGTTAAGAAATCATTGAAGAAATTCAATGGAAAACTTCAAATTTCAACAATCAGAGAGAAATATAAACCGAAACATTTTCCATTCTAGGAAACTGGGTAACATCAATTGTCCTGTTGTTTTCTTGATGGTTCTCCAAACAAAGATGGCCTGTGTTTGCCCTATCTGTGATCAAACAGACCTCATTATCCCATCCATCACAAATAATGTACTTCCACTGGCACATTAACAAATGAACTGATAGTAAATAGTACCATAGCTGAAACTGGTTTCTTGAAGACATACCAATGACACTGTTATCACACCAACACTAGAACACTGACATTGGCACTATTATCAGGGTAGGATACCACTAGTAGTTACGAATTCTATGACTGATCTCCTCCACCATTCATCACCCCCACCACAAAAACAGCCATTTAACAGATTAATGGGGAAATACTTCACAGCTATATTTAGTACATGAAAACAACCGGGTTTGTAATGTAAAAGCCTCTTGTGAGGAGCCTGCTTGGTTCCATTTGTATAATGATTATGTAGATTATTATTATTATGATGATGATGATGATAATAATGATAGGATGATGATGATGACAAAATGAGGGTGAATATTGAAACTAAACTAAGTCACAATTTGATGGGCACCCTAGAACAGTTGATTGTCTGAGAGATTTAAAATCTAGGATGAAAGAGGTAGTTGGCCTCAAAATGAAATTACGTTAAGAGTGAAAGTGTGGGCATGTCTGGATATAAAGGTTGATTGATGGAAAAGAGTAGCACAATGAATGTTTGAAAGGTGAACAGCAGGCAAGGCGTAGAAGCTTGCTGACCAACAGAGTCCACACTGAAGCCGCTATGGTAAGAAGAAGAAGGAGGAAGAGAAAAAAGAATTGAAAGCCACTAGCTGAACTACTCTAGATTTTTGTTGCAGCTACCTGTGATATTAAAGTACTTGGTACTCAATACCTGGTGCTTGTTAGCAATACTGAAAGAAGAGCCCATTAAGAGAAAGAGAGAGAGAGAGAGAGAGAGAAGGGAGAGGGGGTTATAATGAAGCAATAGAGAGAGCCAATAGGATAGGAAGAAAGGGGAAAGAAAGAAAGACACAAGGAAATGGTGAGAAAGAATGTAAGAGATGTAGAAGGACAAAGCAAAGAGAATGAGACTGTGGGGGGGGGGAGGGCATTTAGAATGGAGTCACATTCTCTCCAACCGATAGTGTGTTCCGAATAGTGATACATCAGTTGTACTTTTTATGACTAAATAATTTCTGCTTCCAACACAGTCATTTTGAAATACCTATGGGGAATTTAAGTTATTTTCATTATTTGGGAATTATTATTTGTCCTGGTGTGTGACTGACCATGGTTTAAGTAGTGACATGAGACTCTGGTCAGAATATCTGTAAACTGGAGAAGAAAATCAGGACATCTAAAATGATTCATACATCACAGACTGTTGCTCATTTTGAGCAATAAACATCCATCGGAGTGCCATAGAAACTGCTGCCCCAAAGAATAAACAAGTTAAGCTGCATAATAAATGAAAATAGATCAATATTTCTTTGGTTTTTTTTTTTGAATTTTTTTAAAACTCTATATACCATTTCAAAAATATTCCATATAAGGCAATGTATTTTTATCTCTTAAGTAGCAAATGTTGAGTAGGATTTTGATATTTCAAGTTGGTAGTTCTTGACTTTTGCACAGGTTTCAAATTATATATATATATATATATATATATATTATATATATATATATATATATATATATATATATATGTGTGTGTGTGTGTGTGTATTATACATTATATTATATATATATATATATATATATATATATATATTTATAAATAACTTTTTAGTTGTCTTTTTTCTTTTTATCTTAAATAGTAAATTTCTGCCGATGGAAAGCTCTGGGCAGTGAAGACGTTGAATGTCAAGAATGAAACATATTCTGTGGTTGGTTATATTGATGGGAAATTTGCTTGTTAGTCATTTTATTATTATTATTATTTTGGTGTCAAATGTACAATAATGGCTCCCTTATTTCTGTCAGTGCTACCAGTCTCTGCCAAGTGAGATGTTTAAACATGGCACATGGCTTCTCTACTTCCTGTTGACAAGGACACCATTAAATGTATGTCATAACTTGCACCTCATGTCCTGTTTTAATGTTATATAATAGAAAAAGGGTGTGTGTGTGTGTGTGTTGCTGATGTATGTTGGTAAAATATAGTTTTGGTCAGTTGTGAGGTGATGTTGCCTAAGTCATCATGTAACAGTGACTGGTTTAAAAGGAAAATTGTCAGGATTTGGGTCTATTGAAGAAGGGAGAGAGAGAAATCTTGGTAAGCTTATTCTGCACACTTGATGAAGTTTTTCACAGCAACAAAGAACTTGTACAGTAACAGCCACCAAAATATTACACAGAAGATTTTTTTTGCTTTTTGGCTTTTTTTTTCAATTTTGCTTATCAGATTTTTTTCTTGTTTTTTTTTTTGCTTCCATGAGAGCAGGAGAAGGAGGGAAAAAAGAGATAATAATAATAAAAATAATGATAATTATAGACAGCAGATCAGTAATAAGAAAGGAAAAAAACAGGATGTGAATTCACAAAAAGGATAAATTTTGTTTTTCTTTCATAGATAACAGATAAATGAAATATAATTTGTCAGTCATCAAGGCCATGTTCAATGACATAGAGAAGACTTAGAATGAAGTCCATTTGCAGCTTAGTTACTGGGCAAAAATGACTCAATGATAGTTGTTGATCAGCGCTTAACTGAGCACTGGTACAATGTCAACCTTGCAGTCATTGTGCACTGCAATGGATCAAATTTTCTCAGAGATTAATTGAAGATTAAAGATATTTAAAATATTCTTAGAGTTTAATTAGTAATAAACCCTCCTCCA
>NC_043005.1:93238784-93268784 GCF_006345805.1 Octopus sinensis | reverse complement strand
GGCACAAAGTTTGTAGAAGCAATGAACAAAGAAACCTATTTTGGCCAGCCAAAGGGCATCAAAATCACCGAATGGCTCAAAGTACTTGATGTGGTGGATTGTGGTCAGTAAGTAAGATACAGAACACTAATAGATGTGAGTGGATCCCAATGACAGGGCTACTGAATTACATACTGTCTCTATTTTACTGTGATAACCGATACTGATCACAGATGTTTCTGCACACACACACACACAGAAGCTCTTTTTTGTGTCTTCTACAACTTTTGTTTTGTTGAAAAGAAATTCATACTTCTGCACAGTGTTATGAAACTGCCCTTATGGAGGTGCATGTATACAAGCATATACACAGAGCTGCATATACATGCTTCCACTTAATTGCATGCACAATGTTTGCACATATAACAGACAAATGACTGTTGCACCATGTGCAGCAAACACTTCCAGTGACTGATTCAGTTCTGGATTAGCCAAGAGCTCTCTCTCTCTAACACACACACAAGAATATGGCCATATAGAATGAAAAAGGCAAACAAAATCCATTAAGAGTTGCCAGCAGTCAAGTTACATTTGTTCTTAGCATAAAACAGTATTTACCATTGTATCTGCAGGTTATAACAAACAAACTGGTATCCAAGGGCAACTGTAAATGACCATGTTACTTAGCAGAGGCAATGCTTCAGAGAATTAAAAACAAAACAAAAACAAGTGAAACAAAGCACTTAAAAAAAAAAGAGAAAATGAAAATACTTTAAAGGTCGGACATACACAGAAATAGCTAAACATACACATATTCAAACATACATTTACGTGTGTACATATGCATGTATATGTATACATGTGTATATTTATGTACATATATCTATGTGTGTGTGTGTATATATATATATATCTACATATTCACATCTGCATACACAGACAAATGTGACCAAGTCATGCAAACAAAGGTTGAAAGAGTCAACAGTAAATGAAATGTTTGGATGGATGCCTTACATGCATACGCAGAGAAAGTTACACAGCCGACATTCTCTCTCTCTCTCTCACGCATACGCACACTGTAGACAGGAAAGGCTAAGAAAAAAAGGGAGGATGCAGAGAAAGGGATTGAAGATGTAAACATACAGCAACAAGATGACTAATGCTTGATTTCCAGTACTTTTTTTCTTTAAATCTAACAGAAAATAAAAGGTAAAAAAAAAAAGACAAAAAAGAATAAAGAAAAATATAGAAAAGTAAAAAGCCTCATTCCACAGACATAATAACTATAATTACAAAAAGCAAAAAGGACAAGACGTCCATGGGAAGAAGAAGTGGTGGCAATGGTGTGTTGGTGGTGGCCAATGGAGAGGAGCTGGGTGGGGGAAACGGTGAGAAGATTAGTTCACTGAATAGTGGTACAGGAATTGAATCCCTATTCACAGAAAGGGGTCAGCGAAGCTCTCTGAAAATAATATCAGAAAAGCAATAATAATGATAATAATAACAACAACAATAATTGTTATTCCTCATAAATAGGCTTGCAATCTCAGACTCAAAGAGAAGTTTTGATGTTTATGCCTTCAGGAAAAGCATCAGGAAACTTAGTGCTTCCAACAGGAATCAATCATCAGCTTGCCTATAACTTGTTGTTGTTGTTGTAATAATAATAATAAAACTTCTTAGGCACAAAGTTTGAGAATTTAGGGGAGGGTAACTGGAAATTGCTACATTCATATCTTTCCCAAGGGCATTAGCAATGGCAATAAAGCAGTTCCTGGTGGGAATTGAAACCAGCAAGAATATTTGGTTTGCCAAATACTTACTGCCACACCACAGTACCTGCCACAACAATAGCAATAATAATAATGATAATGATAATAATAGTAATAATGGTGGTAGTAGTAACAAAACATTGAAGAATGAGTTGTCTAAGCCAGCCAACACAACTTTCTGTCCAAGTTTTGCCTTGCAGTCAATTGAAGCCTAACAACAACAACAACAACAAAAACAACAAAAACAACAACTAGCCAACACATGAGCATCACAGATAAGAAAATAGTTTATAAAAATCTTCTGCTAATTGTAAAGTTCGTGATTCTTTTCTTTTCTTTCCCCCTGTAATATGTAAATTAGTATCATTTCGTTTTTTTCTTTTCTTACTTAATTTTTTATTTATCATTTAATTTTATTCTGTTTGAAATGTCAATTTTTTTGTTTGTCTTTTTTTGTTAACTTTTTTTTTTCAAATACTCGCATGATAATGTAGCGCCTTTGAGTTGGATCCATAAAGAGGACCACAATATATGGAGCAGTAAAGAGTGTGATTTGAAGAAGAGGCAAGAAAGATATTCTCTTCAGACACACTGCTTCCGGAATAAAGGACTGGAGGAAGAGAAAAGAATAAAAAGAAAAAAAAAAACCCCGGTCCATGAAATGCCAACATTTCTTGACTTGTAGAGAAGTAAAAGTCCAAACTTTACATGGTGTATATGTGAGAGGGATAAGAGGAAATACAAGTTGCCTGAAAAGAGAGAAGCTGTTGGCATTTATGATCGGTGGAGCTGAACAGTTGCCATATATTGTGTAACAGTCATCGTTTCGGAGGTTTGGTAGCAGAGTAGGTATTGTAGAGAGAAGGTAGAAAAAAAAAATAACAATAATTCATAGTGTGTGGTGATGAAAAAGGAGGGTAGAGGTAAGGATTCCTGTTACCTCAGAATTGAACACAAGTGTCTGTTGCCATGTGTCTGCTGACAAAGAGACAACAGATGATAAACAACCATGGACGCTTGATGTCAGGTTGATTGGCAAAAAACACTTCAAGGCCAAGCCTGACACTTCTTGATGTGCACAGCTAGTGGCCAGATGCTGAAGATAAACAATGTCTATATCCAGTGGATCATAATGTATGCAGTTAGCAGCACCTAACCACCGTTATTTTAAGATTCTTCTTCCATTGGCTCAGCGGATTCTGGTTCTGACATTGCTGAAGATCCACTACAAAGAAAAGAAAAAATCAATTTTTTATTCAAATGGGAATGAAAAACCATTGCTTAATTGTTTAATACATTATATACATACACAACCAGTCGAGGCTGCATCTCAAAAACATCATTCAATCACCAACCCACACATGTGCTTTCACTTCTTACTCAACAATTTCTCTTGTTATCTCTATACCTTCTCCCCCACCTGTTTGTCCCTTCTTGTCACTGTCATGCAAGCAGTGTCCTTTGCTGCTAATAGTCTTTGTGAACATGTCTGGCCCTGTGGGGGGTGGGGAGTAATATTACCGTTGCTTGGAAATAGGTGAGGGTTAATGACAGGAAGGGCATCTGGCTGTAGAAAATCTATTCTAACAAATTCCATCTGACCCATGCAAGCAAGGAAAAGTGGACGATGAATACTTTCAATCAATACTCCTCCCCCCCGCAACCACCCCAGTGCCATTTTATATATTAGCTTTCTAATGGCGTTAGATTTGAATATCTTAAAGCTCTTACTCATTTTATATTGGAGATCATCATTATCAGTTACTGTCAATGTTCCATGCTGGTATGGGTTGGACTGCATTGTGCTCCTCTGTCTGTCTGTTTTTAGTAGGGTTTCTACAGCTGGATGCCCTTCCTAACACCAACCCCTTTACAACATAGACTGGGGGCTTTTTTTTTTTGAGCCACCTGCACCACCTGTGCTACTTTACAAGTGTCTGTTGCCATGTGTCTGCTGACAAAGAGACAACAGATGATAAACAACCATGGACGCTTGATGTCAGGTTGATTGGCAAAAAAACACTTCAAGGCCAAGCCTGACACTTCTTGATGTGCACAGCTAGTGGCCAGATGCTGAAGATAAACAATGTCTATATCCAGTGGATCATAATGTATGCAGTTAGCAGCACCTAACCACCATTATTTTAAAATTCTTCTTAACCACTAGGCCTTATGGCCGGGTATATGGCATAGTGGTTAAGGCTGAGGGCTACTAACCCTAGGATTCTGAGTTTGATTCCAGGCAGTGACCTGAATAATAATAATAATAATAATAATATCGAAAAATATCTTAGGAATGAGAACCCAGGTTTGAAATTTCCCCAAGACACCTGATGAAGGCTGGAGGGTATATCAGCAGAAACATTGTGTTAACAACAAATAAGATGAGGACAAATATCCGTCAAATGTAAATAATGTTCTTGATGACTAGTTACTCTTTGCAATACCAACCACTCAACTTTAGCCCTTTTGATACCAAACTGCCCAAAACTGGCACTGGTTCTAGGTTACAAACTTCCATTTTAAAGTGATCTAAATCAAAATTTTGTGCCAATTTATGTTCCAAACAGTAGCTTAATATGACAGTCATATTATTTTACCATATTCCTTGTTTCAATACAGCAACAAGATAACTCTGAGTAAAGGTAAAGTTAATGAAATAGAACTCATTATAACTTGATGCAGATTCCAAGGACAGAGGTGATAATAATCTCTAGCCAGGCTATTAATCCGTTAAAACCCAAAATCCTATTCACTTTGTTTTGAGTAAAGAACTTACCTTCTTTTTGCAGTAACCATGGACAAGGAAGCTAAAGCAGAAACAGTATCAGCTTCTTCTATTTCTCTTCTTTGAGCCTCCAATAAAGAGTAGCTGATGGTGGATTGATAACGTTTTAAACAAGGCCAGTGAGTTGCTGTGAAAGGAGAGTGGATGAGATACAATGAAACGAAGGGTGACAGGAGTGAACGTACTATATATATATATATATATATATATGTACACACACATAAACTTTATAACAGGCAGCACAACCAAGTAATGCCACAGAGTATACACCAAGATAAACATTACAATACAGAGTGTAACAAGATAAAAATATTGAACTAAGAAATGTAAAATAGTGTGTGTGTGAGAGAGAGAGAGAGATGCCTAAATACAGTTGATGCAGCAATTTAGAATGAAAGTTTTTCATTTTTTTCAGTAAATTTCTTATAGAACACTGGACAAAATGCCTTATGGTATTTCTTTCAGTTCTGAACACTCAGGTTTCATATACTCCAAAGTTAACTTTGCCTTTCATCCTTTTGGGTTCAACACCAGAGTCAACTGTATTGACTAACCAATTCCCCCACCCCTATGTTGAAGGCCTTGTACCCATTTTCTAGGTCTTATTGCAGCTGTTTTACACTTTCCCACCAGACTTCTTATATATCTTTTGATTTTGTATGCCACTATTTGGTTCACACTCAGAGTATCAAAGTAGAGGACATATTTCCAACACATTTCATAGTTTCAATTCAATTTCTGCTTAACTCTTTCTTTATCATATTTCTGTCAAAAGACGGCTTTGTGTTTCAATTAATTTTGAAAATGAATTTAGTAAAATAACTGCCATTATTAAGCTGATGTCTGGAATATAAATTTGTATGAAATGTTGATGAAAGGTTCCAAACACCAGCTTAATTAATGACAGTTATTTCATTAAATTCTTCTTTATTTAAAAAAAAACAATTAACTGAGACAAAGACAGTATTGCAAGAAATTTAGTCACAGAATGGTTAAGAGTTGACAGCTGTTCTAGAATGCATCTGCTTGATCTGTAACTGAAATAATTAAAGAATTTCCTATTCAGGTGTGAAACTTTACAAAAGAAGAATTTTGAGGTTTTTCTAGATTCACAAAAGCAATGCCTAGAGTAAAATATGAACTTCTTCAATCTTTGTTATTCTTTGTTTCCAAGACAACAATAAAAAAGGAAGTGGACAGAAATTAAGTGGATACCTTGTATGTTGAGAGTTCCTTCATAAGTCTCAATAGCTGGTTTGCAGCATGACCGGCACAATTCTTCTTCTCGGATAGGTATTAGCTAGAAGAGAAAAAGAAAATTCTTCACTTGTTGTTATCTTGAAACACATTAAATACAACAAATGGATTCAGGAAGACATGGGACAAGGTGGTGAATCATGATCTCCAAACACTGGGCCTCACGGAGGAAAGGATTAGTGATCGAGGTCTTTGGTAATATGCTGTGCTAGAGAAGAAGACCTGTCAAACAAAGTGAAATTGTAGTCGTGGCTGGTGCTGGTGTCATGTAACTGGCACCTGTGCTGGTGGCAGATTGAAAGTACTATTTCTGAGGCAATGCGGCTGATGCAAGTGTTGTGTAATTAGCATCCATGCTAATGGCATGTAAAAAGCAGCTTCTGAGTGTTAGGCCTCATGGAGGCAATGACAAATGACAGAAACCCTTGAGAAGAAGACCCATCAAACCGAGCGAAATTGTTAGTCATGGCAGAGACTGGTGTCATGCAAATGGCACCCGTACCAGTGGCCCGTAAAAGCACCCATTACACTCCTGGAGTGGTTGGCGTTAGGAAGGGCATCCAGCTGTAGAAACCATGCCAAATCAGACTGGTGTCTGGTTCAGCCCCTCATTTACTAACCCTGGCCAAACCGTCCACCCCATGCCAGCATGGACAACAGACACTAAATGATGATGATGAATTCAAAAGACAGCAATTTACTTCAGAAGCTGTACTCCATGAATAGACTCCTTGGCAGCCCTTTATTTAACCCCTTTTCCATACTTGCATGGGTTGGATGTAGTTTATTGATGCAAGTATAGTTAACAATGAAAATCTCAATATCAAGGAGACCTGACCAGGTACACTGAAGTTGATAGAATGGGAGTCTAAAAGAAATGTATTGATGCATTTTATCAGAAATTAATGAGAAATTAGTGGTTTTTATTTTATAAATGCAGACAGATAGACTTTGTGAGGGGGGAGGGGGCATTTCTATCACCAGATACAGTCGAAAGTTTTGCTGATTTCAATGGTAATCATCAATAGTTTATCTGAGGTTCTCAAGAATGTGAAATCACTCAAATGACATGGGAATGTTAATGTAGCACATGTGGCTTGGCAGTTAGAGAAAAGAGAAGATAACACTGTTTTCTATGTCTTTTAGATGTCTGATGTCCATTTTGATGTCCATTTCCTATCCTAGAATCGGTTGGGTAGTTTGACAGGATCTGAAACAGCTGCACCAGGCTCTAATGTCAGATTTGGCATAATTCTATGGCTGGATGCTCTTCCTAATGCCAGCTTCTTTACAGAGTGGACTGGATGCTTTTTTTTTCTTTTCTTTTCTGCCACCAGCACTTGAGAGGTTGCCATGTAACTTGCAAATCAGGAAAAGAGCACCTTGATTGAGTGGGTATATATTTGAGATAAGGGTGGTAGTAGGCAGCTTTATGCTTGGTGTTGACAGATGGAGAGGCACAGCAGTGAAATATTGGCAGGGTCAGAGAAAATGTTTCTTTTTGAAAACGAAACATTCTGCAGTACGTTTTCAATAAGCTGGGATAAGTCATAATAGAGAATACAGACAGGTTTGTTGGGTTAAAGTTTAGACCTGGGTCAGGCCCAATCCAGCAGACTTATGGCAGTCCAGTCATGACCAGACTACCCTTGTCTTGGGCATTGTGTTCAATATATTCTCCCTTTTCAGTTGGTTATGAACTGAAGGAGATTTGGTTGCTATTTTTAGCAAGTTGTGTAACAACTGAAAAGTGTTGTTGCTGGCCAGTAACTGGGAAGTTTTTGGACTTAACAACTGTGTGTATGTAATGGTAAGAAAGAAAGAATCGGGGAGGAAGGGAAAGAGTTGATAGAGGGGTTATATTGGGAGTATAAATGCTGTGTGAAGTTGGGAGTAAATGGCACAACAAAGGTGTTGAGTTTACCAGCAGGCGTTCAGTATACTTAGTACCCTACATCAGTGAAAAACAGTTCAGTACACCATATTAATAACATGTAACAGGGAAAATGTTGTACAACAGTTTAATTTGATAGTAAATATTCCCATAAATTATTTAAATATCTCACATCTTAGTACTACATTTTAATTGTATCTTAATTACTCTGTATAGGATACCAATGTTTTGGTATATTTGACAAAGATTTTCTTCAGAATAGTTATAGCAATCATCAGTAAAGAAGAAAATGACCCACCTCATCACCAAGAAGTGCAGACACACACTTCTCTGAAGCATCACAGATACAAGGGAGGTCATAGCCACCTTCCAAAACTAGCACCACCTTTCCTCCAGCCAGAGACATCAGTTCACGTGTAAGATGACCAAAACCTACAAAATGAATTGGAGAAAAAGCAAAATAACTTTCGGAATATTTTGAAATGGAAAAGAACTGAACCTAGATGGTTCTTCAGTACGTGTATACAGGTGCTTATACGTAAACACAGTGAGAAATTCTGTGTGCATCGCCAAAGCTTTATTATTAGCTCTTTATTAAACAACAAACCAAAGAAAAAATAATTTCACTTACTTTTGCAACAGCTAAAATTTTTCCAGAAATAATTCTAAGTTCTAACCACAAATACAAAGTCAAAAAATATATTCCAAGACTCTAGGATAAAATTCCAGTTGAGATGGGTTGGTCACAGCCTCAGTTATTAGCCAAATGGTGGTAGCAAAGCAAGCATATTTAAATGAATGCTAAAATGTTGGTAGTGATGGAGGCTGGGAGGCATATTTGGGTCTCTCACCTATGAACCCTGTTAAGCCTGCTCCTTACCATTTTGATATCACTCAAGCACTTCTAGGGATCAGATTTCTAGTCCTATAACATTCTAACTTATAGGAGCAATAAGAACTCAGTCACTACCCTAAAAGCCTGTACTGTATGCAAGAGAATTAGAGAAAAGCCAGATTGTGTTACACTTACAGTCAGCACTAACATCGTAACCGCCGAGCGGGGCACTGTGTCCAGCAGCAGCATCAAAGCCAGCCGATACCAACACAACTTCAGGATTGAATTCTCTTGCTATTGGCATGATGATTGTTCTGGTGGTGGGGGGAAAAAGAAAGACAGAATATCACGGTTATTATGGCAGGCATAAAGTACAGTTTGAGCTCAGCTGAAAAACAGATGAAGTAAGAAGAGGACAAGTTCAGATGAAGATGACAGAAAGAGGGGAAAAAGAGGAAAATAGCTGAGGGAGATAGAGTGAGAGATTTATACAGTTTATAAATCCAACAAATTAATCCATTAATACACATACAGTTAGGAAAACATGTAAGATATGTAAGACTGAAATTAACAAGCAAAATAAGGGACAATGGCAATATGTTATTAAATCAATTACATCATACATAATAATTCTTTCTGATTTAGGGGAGGTGGTTAGTTGATACCATGGACCTCAGCACATGACTGGTACTTAATTCCAAAAGGATGAAAGGCAAAGTTCAAACAAAATACCACAAAGCACTTTTTCTGATGCTCTACTGATTCTGCCAATGGCACAAATATTTTCAGGTAGACTATACATAGATGTGGGTATGGCCAATTACATTAGAAGTCCATTTTGCAAGCACACAGCTTCATGTTCAGTCCCACAGAACAGCACTTTGGGCAAGTGTCTTCTGTTGCAACCCAAGGCTAATCAAAGCCTTGAGATTGAATTTGGAAGATGGAAACTAGCAAAGTTTTATACAAACTGAAAAATCTGAGAAATATACCAATCAAAATCAAATGATCACAAGAATAAAGATAGTGGTATCACACATTAATTAATTATAACTGTTTTGATAATTGGGTGGAATTGTTATATCAATCAACATACTGGATTATTGTAGATATAATAATTATGGAAGATATATAAAGACTATATATAAGTCCAAGTAATATTACAAGGATTTTATTCTGCAATGGACGAACTATTCTTATAATTGGTATATTGACCAGATTTTCAGTTTGTATAGAACATTTTTGGATTAACCAGACAATATCGTCATATTAAGGCCAACTTTTTAGACATTATACCTAACTTACACAATAACTCTTACTTCCCATAAACCATCGACCAATTTTAAGTATATTAGCAAATTCAGTAATCATTCTAGGGCAATCACCAGGAACTTAGTTAAAAATATTTCATTTAGATTGTCTAAGTTATCTGCTAATGTTGACATTTTCAATGATAAGGCTGAAATTTATAACTCTGCCTTACTTAAAGCCGGTTATACAGAGAAAATTATCTAGATTGATTTCATTCAGTCTTATTCTAACTTTACTAATGCAGATATGAAATCTAGTTGTAGAGAAATTAACGATATCAATTTTAATTTATACACCAAAACAAAACGGAGGAAGGGAGATAATCCTTATTTAATCCACTATTATCATTCTTAAGTCTTTCAAAAATAATTACACTAAAAATAAGATAACTAGTAGTAAAAACATTTGGCTAATTATTTCATATGGGAGACAAATTAAATCTAATCTCCCATTGCAGTTTCGTGAAGCTATTATTAGGAATTTTCCAAAGAATTCTAGGTATTACTCTATTATCAACTCACATACGGTTAGAATTGGTTTTTCCAACACTAAAAATCTCTTACAAATTATCTCTTCACATAATAACAACCTGTTAAATATTAATACATTTACTAATACTAACATTAATTTAGCTAATATCATTCATCCCTCTAGAAATATTAATAACAAGGTTATTGTATCTGAAGTCAATTCTAACAGAATCAAGCTTATGTCAAGTAACCCTAAAATTAAAAATTCTATATACCAGTGTATAATTACTACTCATAATTCTTTCTTTTACTTGTTTCAGTCATTTGACTGTGGCCATGCTGGAGCACCGCCTTTAGTCGAGCAATTCGATCCCAGGACTTATTCTTTGTAAGCCCCGTACTTATTCTATCGGTCTCTTTTGCCGAACCACTAAGTGACAGGGACGTAAGCACACCAGCATCGGTTGTCAAGCAATGCTAGGGGGACAAACATAGGCATACAAACACACACATATATATATATACATATATACGACAGGCTTCTTTCAGTTTCCGTCTACCAAATCCACTCACAAGGCATTGGTTGGCCTGGGGCTACAGCAGAAGACACTTGCCCAAGATGCCATGCAGTGGGACTGAACCCAGAACCATGTGGTTGGTTAGCAAGCTACTTACCACACAGCCACTCCTGCGCCTAGTCAAGTATATTTTTATATTGGAAGCACGTCTTCACAGCTATCTAGAAGAATTTCTAATCATTACTCGACATTTAGGGATGGGAATAAATGTAACAGTACAGGGCTCAGTAAATTAATTTGGGATCTAAAAGACCACAATGAACAGTTTAATTTAGATTGGTTGATTCTCTCAGTCGCGATACTTTATGACAAAGGCAAGGAATTCTGTCTTCTCTTTAATTCTGAACTATTTTTCATTATTTTTTTCTAAAAGTCCCCTAGTAAACACGGTTATAGAGCATGCATACCGATGTAAACATTGGCAAAAACACACCTTTAGTTCATAATAGTGATCTCTATCATTATATGTAATTTAAACATTATTTTTCTTTTTAAATTTAACATTCACTAAAAAAATATATATTTTCCTAGTCTATAAGGTTTTATTTAATATACATATAGTCATATACTTCTCATTTATTTAGTTTTTCTTTACTTTATCCCACCTCTTTCTATAGGCTACCTCTGACATTATATCCTATAATGATTTTTGAAACAATCTTAATAGCGTTCAGTTAATCACTATACATATCCATCATTTTCTGTTAAAATGTCTTATTGACGAGTTTCATTTCTTCACTTCCCTGAAGAGAAGATTACATTGTTTTACACCAATGTTGTCTTCAAATCATGTGTCGGAAGTAAAAGAATTTGAATTACACTTGCGTTCAACTCCATTTATATGTGTGTGTGTGTGTGTGTATGTGTATATATGTTTGTATATATATATATGTGTGTGTGTGTGTATATATATATATATATAAATATGTGTGTGTGTGTATATATATATGTGTGTGTGTGTGTATATATATATATATATATATAAATATGTGTGTGTGTGTATATATATATATATATTAGAAGAAATGAGGTAATCAGAAGATCGGATGGTTCATATTTATGGACATTTATTTATATATTACATTTTTTACATATATATATCATATCATTCAGATTATTAGCGCTTTCTCCCATTCTAGTGGGGTTTTCAAATCAAATTAATTCCTTTGTGGGGAATTTAATCATTTTATAGAGTTTCGGTGAAGTGGATGAGGAGGAAGTGAGAGAGAGAACATGTGTGTATGTGTATGTGCGTTTGTATCTGAGGCTAAAGAGAAGGAGGGGAAGGGAGAGGGAAGAAGAAGAAGAAGGATTTCCTTTGGCCTGCTGGACCCCCTAGGGAGTTTTAAGAATTTTAGCTTTCTGTCCATTTTGGTGTCACTGAGTGTGTGTTGGTGGGTAGGCAGGCCATAAATTACACCTTTTATGATTTTGAGGATGGTCAAATGCCATTTGGGGTCAAAGTAGATCGTTTTGTGGAGGTGTGTGTGTGTGTCTCTGTGTATCCATGTGTGTTTGTGTGCATGTGTGTCTCTGTGTGTTTGGAGAAGGGGAGAGAGACAAAAAGAGAAAAAGGGAAAATAAATATAAAAATAAAAATAAAAATAAGGGAGGAAATGGAGAAGAAAAAAATTTTTTTGTGTGTTGATATTTATACCACTACATATATATACACACAGACTTATACATAAAATATTTGAAAAAAACCTTTTATCAGTTCAAAATGAACAACCAAATTACACCATCTTGAAAATTGTATATCATAGGAAAGTTAAAATTAAAGTGACAATTAAAAAGTAAAGATGGAAGTAAATTATAAAGATAATAATATAATGTATATAACAGGCAATATATATATATATATACCTACACAGATATATATATATACACATACAGACATATACTAAATGTTCTACTATATTAGATTGTATATTATATTATGTATATTATATGTGTATATATACAAGTGTGTGTATATATTCACCATCATCACCCAGAATTTACCAATGCTACATAAGGACCCTAAATTGAAGGAAATTTTAAACATACATAAAATCATTAAAAGCTACAAACAACCGAAATCACTAAAAAAGATCCTCAGAAAGGCAAAATTATTTTCTGAAATAACGGATGCAAAAGTAAAAAAATGTGGTAGACCAAATTGCGCAACATGCCCAAACCTTCTAGAAGGATCAGAATTCCTCTTCAAAGAGGGACAAAAATTCAAAATCAAATCTAATTTTACTTGTGCTTCGGAAAACCTGATTTATGTCATAAGATGCTCGGGCTGCCACAAAAACTACATAGGGTCCATGGGATTATCGCTCAGATGCAGATGCACTCTGCATTGACAGCAGATTGCATTTCCAGAATACAGAATGATACCCCTTAGTGAACATATTGAGAAATGTGCAAAGCAACTGCTACCACAATTTATAATCTTTCCATTCTATCAATGTGCCATTGGAACACCAATACAAGTTAGATTAAATAAGGAAATCTTCTTCATTGAAAAATATAAGCCAAAACTTAACCATTTCTAACATTTTTAAAAAAGGAAACTCAACCTCATTGAAAAAAATATATAGCAAAACCTAACCGCTTGTAACATTGTATTCCTTCCAAACCAAATCATCTTTAATTAGTCATTCCCAACATGTTTAATTATCTCCCTCATACCGGAAAAAATCCCTGATTACCTTCCCCTACCTGGAACTTCATATTTCACAACATAGCGAAGACATGACACGATATAGGTAAAGAAATTTGAGAAATTTGAAAAGAAAATACGAAATTGGTTATTTCTTCAAAAACTATGTTACTATACGCAAAATTTTATAAAATTTTTCTAACATAACGATTTAAATATATTCTTTAACCACAAAACACAAGCCTACTGTAGTTTTTTCACTCTTTTTTGTCTTTTATACATCCAACCACATGCTTTCACATACCAACTCTCTCACCTATACATGTGTGTGTGTACGTATATATATATATATATATATATATGTAGCCACATACCTGAGAAAATTATTTTCTCATTCTCATATCTCATAGAAAATTCTCTGTTGATGTAAAATGTGAAACTTGCTCACCTGAAAGCTGTCAGATACTCAGCATCGCCCATTGGTGGATTCAAGGATCCACCGAATGCAATATTGACATTAAAACCAAGTCCATCATCAGCGCCACATTCGTCAGGGGATCCAGTCCCTGGGAAAAAATTACCTTCATCATGCCGATGTATTGATATGTACAAGACACTGGGATCATTATAGAACATCTGCTGTGTGGCATTGCCATGATGAACGTCCTGCAAAGAAAAAGTTTTTTTTTTTAAAAGAAACATCAAATGGAATATTGAATGACATAAATACCGAATTGGATAAAATGGCTGCTTTCTTCTCAATTACAACTTCTTTTCTTTCTCATCGCAATAACTAAATCTCATGCTTTATTACTCATTATAATACATATCAGGCAAGCATGACTGCATTGTTATGAAGTTTGCAAAGGAACTATGAGGTTATGGGTTCAAACTCACTGCTTGAGCATTGTTGGCTAACGTTCTGTAAGATGCTTGTAGGTGGACCAATTCTTTGTGAGTGAAACTGGTAGACAAAACTGAAGAAGCATGATTTATAGACATATGTGTAAGTTTGTGTGAATGATTTCATAAATCTCCTTTCTTTATGTGTGTTCGCTAACAACAGACAAAAGAGTTACACCATCAAGACAGGAAGTCAACTATGGAAACACAACCAAGCTTCTTGACAGGCTCCAACATGTTGCACAAGCTTCGTAAACAAAAAAGCTCATAACCATGTTTGGGCTGTTTGATATTTGACAAACTATGGGATTATTACCTCCCTTGGAAACCAGATGGGGGTTGGTGACAGGACAGGCATCCAGCCAGTGAATGTTTGTCTCAATGAATTTTGCTTGATCCATGCCTGCATGGAAATGTTAACATTAAAATAATGAAACTGATTATGCTGATAATATAACATGTACATGGTACTTCGATTATTTTTCAGTATTTTTCCTGGTATTAAATATTTAAACTCTTGTACTAAAGTTATATTAAGTGGTTTTATGTAAAACCTTATGCAACAAAAGAAAGGTCGATGCAATAATGTTGAAGATAATTGATTCAAATCTACTACTACTGCTGCTGCTGCTACATATTGTATTGAGTTTGGGGAATGAAAAAATTATGCTAAATTTGGTGCAATTTAATCTCAAAATTGTGAGGTGTTGGATTAATATCCAATATTCCTCTACTTAGCACTTTCAAATAACACACTTAGTATTTTTTCAAATTTTGGCATGGGGTCAGAAATACAGGAAGAAGGAATTAGTTGATTACACTGACCCCAGTACTCAACTGGTCCTTATTTCATCAACTCTGAAAGGATGAAAGGCAAAGTGGACATCAGTGAGATTTTGAAAGATGCTAATGGTTCTGTCAGCTCACCATTTTCATACCTAATATTTTAAAACTTGATGAAGAAGGAAGAAATGGTGGAACGAGCAAAGGGGTTATTAGAATTCGTCACTTTCCAGGGGGAAAAACTAGAAGTAGTTGATAGCTTCCGTTATCTAGGTGACCAAGTCAGTAGTGGGGGTGGGTGCGCTGAAAGTGTAACTGCTAGAATAAGAATAGCCTGGGCAAAGTTTAGGGAGCTCTTACCTCTGCTGGTGACTAAAGGCCTCTCGCTCAGAGTAAAAGGCAGACTGTATGATGCGTGTGTACGAACAGCCATGCTACATGGCAGCGAAACATGGGCCGTGACTGCTGAGGACATGCGTAAGCTCGTGAGGAATGAAGCCAGTATGCTCCGATGGATGTGTAATGTCAGTGTACATACTCGACAGAGCGTTAGCACCTTGAGAGAAATGTTGTACCTAAGAAGCATCAGTTGTGGTGTGCAAGAGAGACGATTGCGCTGGTATGGTCATGTGGCGAGAATGGATGAAGATAGGTGTGTGAGAAAGTGCCAATCCCTAGCAGTTGAGGGAACCCGTGGAAGAGGTAGACCCAGGAAAACCTGGGACGAGGTGGTGAAGCACGACCTTCGAACTTTAGGCCTCACTGAGGAAATGACCAGAGACCGAGACCTTTGGAAATATTCTGTACGTGAGAAGACCAGGCAGGACAAGTGAGCCCAGCCCACTTATGAATGCCTTTCCTCCCTTGGACACAAAGACCGGTTGAGGCAAGCGAAGTCGATATAGAACCTCATCCGACGACAGACACCCATGCCAACCCCCCATGCTTGCGAAGACATGTTGGGGAAATCGAAATCGAAATCGAAACCGAATTGAACCAGCCAGGATCCCTGGCCTGGTGGTACGTAAAAAGCACTATCCGACTCGTGGCCGTGGCACGTAAAATACTCCAATGCGACCGTACGACAGGCACCCATGCCAACCCCCTTTGCTTGTGAAGACATGTTGGGGCAAGCGAAATCGAAATCGAATTGAACCAGCCAGGATCCCTGGTCTGGTGGTACGTAAAAAGCACTATCCGACTCGTGGCCGTGGCACGTAAAATACTTCAATGCGACCGTACGACAGGCACCCTTGCCAACCCCCTTTGCTTGTGAAGACATGTTGGGGCAAGCGAAATCGAAATCGAATTGAACCAGCCAGGATCCCTGGTCTGGTGGTACGTAAAAAGCACTATCCGACTCGTGGCCGATGCCAGCACCGCCTCGACTGGCTTCCGTGCCGGTGGCACATAAAATACACCAATCTGACCGTGGCCGTTGCCAGCCCCGCCTGGCACCTGTGCAGGTGGCACGTAAAAAGCACCCACTACACTCACGGAGTGGTTGGTGTTAGGAAGGGCATCCAGCTGTAGAAACATTGCCAAATTAGACTGGAGCCTGGTGCAGCCTTCTGGCTTCCCAGAACCCCGGTCGAACCGTCCAACCCATGCTAGCATGGAGAACGGACGTTAAACGACGATGATGATGATGATGATTCCTGAATTCTGGAAAACATGAATTCTCATGGAAGAAATAAGGAAGTCTGTAGGCAGGAATGTCTCTTCTAACACCAAAAGATGTTCCAGTCACTGGATTATGGCCATGAGAGGGCAGCACTTGCAATGGTTTACTTGATCTGGCATTTAGTCTATGTAAACAAACACCAGTTATGAAACAGTGGAGTAGGGCGAGATAAACACACAGATACAACAGGTTTCCACACAGTTTTGCCTGCCACATTCACTGAGCTTCAGTTGGCCCAGGGTAGTAGCAGAAGACACTTGTCCAAGGTGCTACTGAAACCCACACGACCATGCAAGTACCTATAAAAGAAACTATTCAATACAAGTTCTGTTCACTTACCCAATCTAGAATGAGGATTTTCTCCACTTTCATTTTCTCCCGTAGTTGTTTGGCCGCAATAGCAATAGAGTTAAAGTAACAGAAACCCCTGCAGGAGAGACGGAAAGAAAAATCACAAAATGGACAAATATTTAAACATGGATTGTATAATTAAATCAAGTAATTATATACAACTGCTTTAATGAATTTCTAGGATTATAACAAAGGAAAAAAAAGTGTGTGTGTGTGTGTGACATTTTATCTTTCTATTATCTGTTACTTGTTTTAGTCATAGGACTGTGGCCATGCTGGGGCACCACCATTATGTGTTTAAGCGAACAAATCACTACCAGAACTTATTTTTAAATCTGGAGCTAACTGATCTCCTTACTAAGCACTAAGTTACAGGGACAGAAACAAACCAACACCATTTATGAAGTAGTGGTGGGGGGACAAACATAAAGACACACACAATGGCTTCCACACAGTTTCCAATCTATTAAATTTCTTCACAAGATAATGTTCAGTCTAAGGCTATAACAGAAAGCACTTGTCCAAAAAGCTGTACAGTGGAACTGAAACCAAAACCATGCGGCTGCAAAGTGAGCAGCTTAACCACCCAGCCATGCCTGCACACACACATACACGGTGGTTTAAATATTACCAGAGTACAAAGTGTGTTCTAATAGAACACCCACATTTAAGTGGTGGGAATAAATAGTAAGGCACAATATTTTTGTTTATTTTTATGGGTAGTTATATACAGGGTGTCAGCGATAAGATACATTTTATTGGTAATTCATGAGATTGTGCTACTTGGAAAGTCCAAGTTGTTTAAAATGTGGCCCAGCATCAACAGATGACCTATGGTCAAAATAATCGTCTTGGAAGATCATTGATTACTTTTCAATACAGCACCACGTTTAGTTTATTGTTACAAGAAAAGGTTGATGTTTACTTTGAGGTTTTGGCTTCAGAGCCTTTATCAGATTGATGACAACACCAGAACTGAAACTTCAAAGGAGCTGTAAACCTTTACCTTGTACACGCACACACACACATGAATAAGGTGTGTGTGTGTGTGTATGTGTGTGTGTGCATGTATCATCATCATCTTTTAACGTCCGTTTTCCATGCTGGCATGGGTTGGATGGTTTGACTGGGGTCTGGGAAGCCAGGAGGATGAACCAGGCTCCAGTCTGATCTGGCAGTCTTTCTACAGCTGGATGCCCTTCCTAATGCCAACCACTAAGAGAGTGTAGTGGGTGCTTTTTAACGTGCCACTAGCACAGGAGGCTGGCTACGACCACGAGAGAGAGAGAGAGAGAGAGGTGGAAAGGGAGAAAGTTAGAGCAGGAGTTTTCAAAAGAATGTTACACTGTGCAGACTACTTACATAGCTTGTTGTGCTTCTGCATGATGACCTGGAGGTCGGACAACTGCCATGCCATTCTGTGGAAATAAAATACTGACTTAAAAGTTAAACACAACAACTGAGAATTATTACAATAAATAGCAAACTATGGTTCATTAGGAATGATAAGATGGAGGAGAAGGTGAAGAGAAATATGATGAGGTGGAAAACAAGGATGAAGAGGAGCTGTTGTCAGCATCCTTGCTGCCAACACCATTCAACATCTGCTTGTCCACGGTACCATTCATTGGGTTGCAACATCTGTTGCATGTTGTGTTGCTATTCTTGTTGATCCTCTCTCTTCTTGTCTACGAAACCCAACTAACACCTGACCATTTCTTCTTCTAGATCCTTCTTAGTCTTTCTCTGCCATGACAAGATTCTACTGTTGGCACATGGCATCTTCCTTTCTGGTAAGTGGCATTCATTTACATCACATATCTGCACCAGCACACATACTTCTCTATTACAGATATTGGGTGAGACTGTGACACTGTTCTTATGCTTAGATGACCTCATGCAAGAAGCAGGAATGTCTGATGGAAACTGTAGGGAAGCCTGTCATGTACATGTGTACCACACACACCCACGTACATATAACAGGCTTCCATAAAGTTTCCATCAACCAATTCCATTTACAAGGCATTAGTCAGCCTGACTCCAAAGTAAAAGACTCTTGACCAAGGTGTCAAAGAGTAGGACTGAACCTATGACCACACGGCTGAGAGGCAAGTGTTTTAAACCACCCCCCATCTGTTTGCCTTCCAATAAATCATTCACAACTCACTTCTCTCTTCAGTTTTCTCAGATACAAAGAAGCACAATGTTATGATGAAACAAAATATAGACTAGTATGAGAAAACATCATCATCATCATCATCATTTATCATCCGCATTCCATGCTAGCAGGGGTTGGACAGTTTGACAGGATCTGATGTGTCTAAGGACTGCTTCGTGTTCCAATGTCCGTTTTGGCAAACTTTCTAAGGCTGGACGGCCCCCTTAACACCTCCAACGAGTTCTTATTCTAGTCTGGACTGGGGGGGGGGGGCTTTTCTTCTTTACATGGCACATGCATTATTGTGGTTACTATGCAGTTCACAGGACTATGAACACTGATAGGTGGAGTGGGGTGGGGGGTTCTTGTAGAGGAATCAAGTAGGGGAGAGGGAGAGAATGACCAGCAGGAACTGAGATAATGGTGATGAGGTGCTCAGGTGGCCCTTTAAGGGCAGAAGCTGAGTAGAAGTGGGGTGGGTGGGTTGTTTGCAAGATTGTGTGGGAAAGAGAATGAGGAGTTGGGGAGGCAGACTGCCAGAATGGGTAGGGCTGAAGGATGGATGAACAAAGAACCATGTGCTGGAAAAGATAGAAGGATGAAGAGAGAGCAGGGGTGAACAGCATGAATGGTAAAGATGATACAGTTGCCAGGTGGGCGGGTGAGAGAGAGAGAGATGACATGATTGGGTAGCCTGTAGGAGCTGGGGTGGGTAAGTGGAAGAGGCAGGCATAATGCATGAGGTGAGGGTAGCACTGTAACATGAACAGGGAGGGGCACTGTAACTTAGCACTTCCAGAACTCAGTTTCACTAAGGAGGGCAAATCTTTTTGAGGGCCTCCTATCACCAGAGATCCCTTTCCTTTGTCATCTTCTTCACCAGGCTCAGAATCCTGAGGTCAGTCTTCATCATTTTACTCCATGTTTTCCTGGATCTCCTGCAAGTTCCAGCCACATGACATTTCTTTACACAGCCATCCTTGTCCACATGCATCACATGTCCAGACCAGCACAAACTTCTTTCTTGAATACAACATCTGATTCCTCTTATGCCCAGTTTTTAGCACCCTTGTACTAATTCTTTCATGCACATTCACATTGCACATCCAACCAAGAACACCCCTCAAGTCCTCTACATTCAAAGCCCATGTCTCACAAGCATGTGGCATTGCACTTCTAACACAAGCATTGTACAATCTGCCCCTCAGTCTTGGGAAGAAATCTTTGTCATCAACAGTGGCAGTCGTTCCCTGAACTTTCTCCAACCAGTTCTTAACCTGGCTGCTTTCAGAGCAACCACCTCTCTTCCTAATTACATCTCCCGACAAAAGCCATCAACTACTTCTAACGAGCCATCTCAGTATTCAAGAGACTTCCTTTCTGCTCTGCCTCTGCTCCATTGCATCCATCACATCCTTGGAGAGTCTGCTTATCAGTCTTCTACATCTCTTGTGAGTCCATAGCTTACATCAAGTACAACGCATGGAACTTATCTCTAACCCTTTTCTACATATTGAACAAGGCTATTTCCCTGAATGTATTCTTCCCTACTTACCTAAGGCCTTTCAATTCAAGGTTTAGCTTCCGTGCCAGGAATTTCTTCTCTAATTCCCAGATAGATTCAACTATGAGAACAAGATCATCAGTAACCCAGAAAGAACCAGTCTTAAACTCCTTGGTAACAGTTTGTAGGATTGGATTATGATGACTAAGAACAGGAGGAAGACTGGACCTTGATGGACTTTTAGCTTCATGCTAAATTCATGACTAAAGTCCAAGAAACCAACCAAAGAAGAATACAACCAGAAAACACAAGCAACATATGAAGATAACGTGAGTGGAATTGGAAAGAGAAGAATATAATTGTTGCAAATTAAAAAGCAATCATTTTACCTTTAATTCACCTGAAGCAACTTTAAATGCCAGTTCTATCACACAGCCTGCAGCCTGAAATATATAATCAACTCCTGTTATAACATTAAACTATTGGGTTGAATCAGAAATAATTCCCGTTTTTGGAAATAAATTCTAATGAAGCATTTTGGACTTCAAGATGTTTGAAGTTGAAATGGAAACTACCGTTTTTAAAAGAACCTCAACTGTCATCCATATTTAAGCAGTGAAAGTGTGTACATCATTGTTTAAAATTAAATTTCACTCCCGTAAATGGATGAATTGAAAGTGCACATTCCACATGTGATGTTGTGAGAGTTTAAGAATGGAAAAAACGCCACCGAAATGCAGTGTTTATGGCCAAGGTATCATTACTGACCAGCAACTATGAATTTGGTTTTCAAATTTTTGTTCTGGAGACTTGTCATTGAGAGATCAGCTCAGACCAGGATGTTCATCACACAAAACATTGGTCAACTTGAGGTTATTGTAGAAAACACTTGCCGAAGATGATGTTGTGAAACCAACTTCATAACCACACAGCTATGCTAGCCCCTATTAATTTGAGTAGAATTCAAACAGTTCTACAATACAAATGTTTATATGTTGAATAAAAAGGTGGCAGTGTGTTGCAGAGCAATACAAAAACCCAAGAAAAGACACCAAACAAGCTGCTTCCTACTTACCATGCGTGCAGCAGTGGTTGTATGAGATTCATTCCACACTGTATCAGAATCCACACCAATACCACCACAGCTGAGAATACAAAATCTCAGAGAAAGAGAATCTGAAAATAGAATAATGATCTTTTATATAACGAATCCAAGAACTGACAAAAACTGTAAAGAATTCAATAATTTCACTGTGTTTCTTTCTAATTCCAATCTATAAAAACTGTCAAGGTATGGCAACCTCTACATTTGTTTTTCAATATCTTTGTTAATAAATGAAGTTTTGTTTATAATTAAGCCTTATAGGAAGAGCAATGTTGTTGTATCGGCCCCTGCTGACCAGCAAGAACAATGTGGTTCTATTCAGTTTGAATATCTGCATGGCAATGTCTGTAGAATGAAAGAAAATTACAAGAGAGTATTTCACAGGAGAGCAGTTCCAAGATGGAAGAAATGTTCAAAGTATTTGTTCTTTTGTGGAATCTGAGCATGGATGGTGGAGTGAGAATGATAGCATTTTCAGGATAATGAAAGGAAGAGAAAAAGAAAAGTGTTGGGAGTGGGTAGAAGCTTGAAATGTTTTGGGCTGGAAATTGAAATCTCTCTCCTCTGCTAGTAAGAGGTTAGCCTTTTGTTAAACAATGAAGGCAAGTGGCCTTGTGATTAGTGTTGCAATCATGATTGCAAGATCATGGGTTCAATTCCAGTTCACTCAGCTGTAAACGAGTGGACCTCTGATGGAATGGCATCCTGTCGAGCAAGAATATTGTGTCCTGAGGTAACTGGTCTTGTGAGCCCTGGCACACAATACAGAAATGTTCAAGTGTTGATTTCTTAAATATTATTTTGTTGATTAAAGAAAAAAAAAACTGTGGAGATTTCCAGAAAAAATCTTTCTCATATCAAGGAAATGGAGGATAAGTTAAAGTGGGAATAGTTTTGTTACTTCAAGATTTTAAAACTCAGGTGTTAGTGTAATGCATCCTCAGATTGAGGTAAAAAAATTAGCAAATTATGTTAATTGAATGAGGACAGTTTGGTTATCAGGTCCTGAAAAGTAAAATTCATTACAATAAGTTATGATTGAGAAACTGCAAAAATTCTGAAATAAATTTGAAGGAAATGAATCATAAGAACTAACCAATTAGTTTAGGGTCCATTTTCTGTCTTGGGTGATTCGTTCCATACAATAATGTGTAGACTTCTGTATGGCAACTCTGTAATTCTTCCAAAGTGGCTTTTCGCGTTTTCACACGCTGTAAATAAATAACCAGATTGAGTGGAAAAGCACAACACAAAGCATCTATGAGAACCGGTTTGTTAAACTAACCCTTCCAATGTGGACGAGTGGACTTGGACTGCATTACTGAAACATCATCCTTTAATGTCCACTTTGCCACACTGGCAGAATTTGTTGAAGTAGCCTTTCTATGGCCAAATACCCTTCTTGTCATTGTTAGCTAGGTGATGGAGTGCAATATGTTCAGAGTTTGTGAGGTTATTCTAGGTGATTTTTTCTATTTGTCTTAAGGCTTTCCCTAATGCGTGTCTGACAAGATTTCAGAAACTCAAACAGTGCTTGTGAACAGTTTTCCCAAACTCATTTCAGTACCAATTTGGATGCATCATGGCAATTTAATTTCACAAATATCTTTATAATGAAATACGAGATACAGGAAGTGAAAACATTCAAACTCCTGCATGGATCGTGAACCAATATTCTAGCTGTGGCTTATTGATTTTGTCTTTTTTAGAAATTTTTTTGGTCTGTGAAAGAATACAAGATAGTCTAGCCAAGTTTTAGCATTTCTGTGATTGCTTTGCACAAAACTATGGCTTTAAGTAGAACAGAAAATTCTCATCAAACCTTTCAAAGCTAGCATTTTTGGAAACAAAAGTTTACAGAAGGCTGCATAGGAACAGAGTTATTTTAGAAACTCCAGTCATCCTATATTTACCTCCAGCATTGCTTTGATCCTTCACACCATGCAGTTAAGTCAAATCTGAAGACCCAGTTTGAGACTGGATTTGTACTGATATAGGGAACTTTTGGAAACGTGCAAAGGATTTTGCATGCCATTATGTTAAATGCAGCTCTAATGAATTCTGATCAAAGGAAATTGCAAATGATAAAATTGACTCTGAATTAAGTCAAATTTTAATACCTAATTAATTTAGTAGTCAAAATAAAATTTATAACCAAATTCTTTTAGTGATTAACTGGCACTGAATTTTGCTGGCATTTCAAAAGTGTAGCCTCATCCACCTATTGTAGTCTTTAGACAACAAAAATATAACTGCTAATTAATACCTTTAATCATAATAAAAAAAAAACTCCATTGGAGTTTTTGAAGGCTGTAACCCAAAAACAGTCATAAGGGAGATACCTCCTGTTCACTGTGCAATAGCATGAGTCAGGTTGACTCAATCACAAATTCTAAGAGAACTGTTATGACTGTGGGACCTGTAATACTTCCTGTTTGATGGATGCAGCTGAATGCACCAAACACAATTTGATTTGTGCTGGTTACATAACATTGAAATTCAACAAAAAATTCAAATGGGCCTAGTGGTTTGGTGGAACTTGCTGAACATTTTACACCAAATGGCTGTAAATTGGAGGAAAATCTGAAGATACACACTCTCAGACAATATTCTGAATCCACTGCTCTTTCAGTTTTCAAAACAGATGCGGATAAAAGATTTCTAAGTTACTAGCACCAAGAAAATTACAGGAGAATTTCACCAGAGTTCCACAAAGCTTTTTGACTAAATGTTCTCTTTCTTGTTTTCTCTCTTTGTTACCAATTACGAACAAGTGCAACCTGATATTGGTTTTGTCTAGAAAAGAAAGCAGGATATTCCTGTTCAGATTTGGATTTCTGTATTTCTGTGTATTTTTCATTTTAAATCCAAGGAAAACTGACATGCTGTTAAAATATTGTTTGACCCAATAAACTGAGTTGACCTACATTTATTACGCAGCACCCTTCTTACTGTGAATTTACTTTTGTAAAGAGTTGTGTCAATTTTCATAAACCATCAAAGTCAAGCAAGTTGCGAAGATTGATTTTATGTTGCACAGAAATAAGAACATTTAAAATATTCCTCCAGCTACACAGTGTTGAGAACTCATTCTTTCAGTTTGTCACAAATGTGTGTGTGTGTGTGTGTGTATTAAATACAAACCTAACATTAGAGTCTGAAGACATTAGTTCTTTTAGACCAATAATGCTGGTACCAAATCGGTTACAACAAATGCAGAAAAACTACAATTCCTACCTCACATCGAGACACAAGACCTCTTTCTTGCAGACGAGACCAAATACTCTGCAAACGCCCTGCATGTTCAGGATGGGCAGAATTGTTACCACAGGAACATTGATGCTTTAACATTACAGTATCATAAGCCAGTCCTAGGAGTCAATAAAACAAAATTGTTCAATTGGGTTTCTAAATGGGAGGAAATGTTATGGCAATTCAAAGAAAACACTAACTAAATCAGAATACCAAGTTTGTTACCTTAAATAATGATTTTTACAGAAAAAAACAAGACACATAGACTCTTGCTATTTTCAACTAAGACTGTTTCTGTAGTTAATTGCAACACCAGTGATTCTTCACTCACTGTTTTACTATATCAGTAGTGAATGATTTTGTGCAGGTGTGCAGTCCTGGCAGATCTTTGCTACTGATGAAATACATGAGAATAAAAAGATTTCTAAGTTACTAGCACCAAGAAAATTACAGGAGAATTTCACCAGAGTTACACAAATCTTTTTGACTAAATGCCATCACTGCTGTAGGATGATGTTCTTCTGCTACTCATATATTTCTGCGTTTTTGAACACCATACATTCTATGCTTTTTCAAGATGAATATCACAGTTTACAAGGCTTTCAACAAAGTACTGCTTTAAGTATGATACACAAAGTGATATACTTATATATATATACATATATCAAACAGCTGTATAACTATATATTTTGAAGTAAAGAAGAATATAAGAGGCAGTGCAACCTGTAGTAAATGTATAGCGCACAGGACCAGTATCCTGGGGTTGTTGTGGAGGCATTGAGAAAGTAACCAGTGGACTGGACTGAGTGCGGGACAAAGGACGGTGATGTGATGTTCTGTGTCGTATTTTAAGTAAGTCTCTCTGTTGACCAACGAAAGATTCCCGATTGTTTTGTTTGTCTGGTTCACTGCTCTGCTCATCCATTTTAGAATCTTTGATAACAACGACATCACCATCATCAGGGTCTCGACAATCTTTCATTTCCTGGTGGATAGCAAGGAGAAAACAGATATAAAGAAATACCTGACCCCTTCAGTGGGTGAATGATGCAAAGAAACTTCTTTGGAAAACAAATGAAACAATAAAAAAGAAAAAAAAGACATGCACCAAGAACTGGGTGTAGATGCAAGGAATATAGTAGAGTTAGCTTTATATTAACTTTAATTATTACAAGAAAGTTTAGTGTAGCAACCATTAAATGATGCAGTAGTAGTAGTGGTAGTAGTAGTAGTGGTTGCAAGATTGATGGAATCATAGCAGTTGTGGGTGAAGTAACGTGTACATGTTTTGTAGGTTCTAATGTAAAAAGAAAAGAGGAGAAATCAGATGTTAATATAAAACTGTCGGCTAATCAAATGACACGAGAAATATTTTCAAAAAGATAATCAAAAGTTTGAAGAAGAGAAAGAAAGTTCCAATGCTGGACTTGAAAAGATTCCATTTTTTTTTTGTTTTTAATGGAAAGAGAATAACATTAGTAAGTTAGAAAATGATGAGTCTTTATATGAAATGTGAATATAGACAGAAGATCAAGAGAAATAGCAGGGTGAGAAAAGAACAGCAGAGTCTCAAAGAGTGCAAGAAAAACTTTGAAATTCAAAATATATGAACATTCTTCTATCTGAATCCTCAAGAAGAACTGGTAAGCATTTTCCATGAAAACTTTTTTATAATTTTTAACCCTTAAGCATTCAGATTCTCTGTTAAATGCAATGCTTATTTAGTCACATTGTTTTGACTTAATCATGCATAATCTTGTAGCTTTGAGATTTTGATAATGTGATTGTGCATTTTTGGTATGACATTGTCGGGTAAATGTGAGGGGCCAGATCTAGCTGGTGTGAACATAAAACAGGAAGAATATTTGGGCTGGAAAGGACTGGACCAAGTACTAAAAAGGGTTCATTTGTACAGGAACTTATGTCAATAACAAAAAGAAAAGAAGAAAGATCAAACAACTGCAATCATATTTGGTGACATAAAAGGAAAGTGGAAAGCTCTTAAAGAAACAAATGGCACATATCGGTCACTTAGAGCAATGGTTCTTAAAACACTTATAGTTCAGCAACTCATCTTATAAAATGGCATTTAATAACTCATTTCTTTCCCCTGTTTATTATCCTGTGCAGTATGAATGCCTCTGTTTAGACATCTGCAGATATAAATGGTCCCTAAAATTTTTATAGAAATTAATAAAAAATTTCCTATAAGTTGAAATTATGTTGGACTTTGGCACGTCATCAGACATGTTTCTGGTCACTCATAACACAATGCCTGCTTCATTTTCTGAAATTTTTGTTTGAAAATGTATATTGTGCCTAATTAAAATATGACATTAATGCTTTTCCACTCCCTTGTAGGTACATAATGGTCCCACAGAGGTGTTGATGTCCAGGTTAAGAACCACAGGAGTAGAGTCTAAAAATACAGTCAAAAGAGAAACAGAAATCAAAACAACTGCAAAGAGGTATTTTGGAAGGGTTTCTATTTAAGACAAATATGTGTGAAGACACATGGCCCAGTGGTTATGCTGTGGCATTCAGGATTGCTAGATCATGGGTTCAATTCCCTGACTGGGCAGCACATTGTGTTCTTGAGCAAAACACTTCATTTTATGTTGCTTCAGTACCCGTTTCAATCAGTGGAGAATGTTGGCCTGATTGCCTGGAGAGTGGGGCAGCATCATTTGAAGGCTAAAACAATGCAAAATGCATTGTGACCAGCGATGTGTAACAATATCTGATAGCCTGGTTGGTCACATGATCATGTGAAAAGAATATGTAACTGATGCTCGACAATAAAGCTAATGGAGTTTCTGGTCACTGATGAATTTTAATGAGGGAGAACAGTAATCAGGATTATTATTATTATTAATTTTTGCCTTTCTGTAAAACTCATTATAGACAAAACAGAGTTTCTATGTGGTTGCTCAGCTTACTAGAAATAGCAACCCAAACCTCAGCACACCTTAGTAGCTTTATAAAGATATGACGATCATGGCTGAAATACTTATGAACACTTGTTTGCTCAATCCAGGTTGATCTAGGGTTAAAGAAAATTACAACTCATACAGGTATCTTCAGGTAGTCAGTTGAGCTGCTAGAAACAGCATCAAAACAGACACTTATTGCATATTTGAACTAGTGATCATGATTGCATTGTTCTTTGGGGAAAAAGACAGGATGGTCCCAGTTGGAAAGACTTTGAACATTGTCTATTTGGATCACAACTAACCTGGGTCTAATTAACTCTTTATGTAAGCTTGTTCTCCATTTTTGTCACCCGATGTCATATACTGCAATGCCACAATTCTGAGGTGGATATGGCAGAGATGTTTGATTGTCTGATAACCAGAATATTCCTCTCATCAATGCCAGTATTATGTGGAGAAGAGTTCAAACATGAAGTTGGGGGAGTCACATGTAGAGTTTTCTTGTAGGCTCAGAGAGACCCAACAAAATACCTGCAAAGGTAGCTATATGCACTCTTACTATTATAGCGTTAAAGATCAAGGACCTCCGACATCAAGTCTGTCACCACATTGCAAAACCATTTTACCAAACATTTCTGAGGAAATCATTGTCGATTTTCTTAAATGTCCACTTCTCCATGTGCCAGAGAGAATTTGTTGAGGCAGATTTTCTGTGACTGGAAACCATTGTTGTTGCCAAACTTCACCTATTTCCAGCTAAAATAATATGTCCCATGGCCAAACATGTTTTCCATGGAAGACTGGAAATAAACAACACTTATATGACTGTGATGTCAAGACAAGGGTACACACACACAAACACACATATATATACAAAATTCTTTCAGTTTCCATCTACCAAATCCACTCACAAAGCTTTGGTTGACCTAAAGCTATAGTAGAAGAAATTTACCTAAGCTGCCATGCAGTGGGATCGAGCCTGAGACCACATGGTTAGGAAGCAAGCTTCTTAACCACACAGCCATGCTTGCATCTATATGTCATGCTATATATAGCATGGTATATAGGTGTGGTTAACAAGCTTACTTCCTAACCATGTGTTCACATGCTCAATCCCACTGCACGGCACCTCGGGTAAGGGTAAATGTCTCCTGCTACAGCTCTATATCAATCAAGAGAATGGAGAAAATTTCGAGAGCTTTTATCTCTGCCAGCATCAAAAAGTTTCCCTCTTTCTCTCCATGTGAAAGGAAGATTGTATGATGCTTGTGTGTGGACAGCAATTCTACATGGTGGTGGGACATGGGAACTGAATACAGGACATGCGAAGGGTAGAGAGGAACGAAGGTAGAATGCTGGATGTGCAATGCCAGTGTACATGTGCGACAAAGTGCCAGGGTATTGAGGGAAAAGTTGGACCCAAGAGGAATCAGATGCAATGTGCAAGAGAGGAGACTGCACTGGTTTGGTCTTATGATGCAGATGCATGTTGACAGTTGCATACAGAAGTGCCGATCATTCAAAGTGGATGGAACTTGTAGAAGAGGGAGACTGAGGAAGACACGGGACAAAGTAGTCAAGGCTGATCTCAAGACATCGAGCCTTATGGAGGAGATGACTAAGGAACAAGATATCTGGCTCATGGCTGTACTCAAAGAGACCCACCTGCCACAGCAGCAATTGGTACCAGTGCTGGTGCCATGTTAAAAGCACACTCAATGGAATGGTTGGTGTTATGAAGGACGTCCAGCCATAGAAGCCATGCCAGAACAGACAATGGAGCCAGGTGTGAC
>NC_043005.1:93133784-93233784 GCF_006345805.1 Octopus sinensis | reverse complement strand
CAGCTCCTTAACACACAACCTCATCAAAACTTCTTTACAGTTAAGAAAATATCCCAACAGTGGGAGGTGAAAACTGTATTTGCTTTAATGACAAGTCATTAAGAAGAAATATAATAAGAGATTTATAACATAATTTAAGAACCAAAAAGATTCCACATGAATCTTGCAAAGCACTGAAATAAGTCACACCAGATGCCAGCAATGAATAACCAAAAGCTTATCATTAGTTCAAAAGACAGACAGACCCAAGTGCAATTTATTTCAATGTTTTAAAACCAAGTTGAAAGCAAAAACCTAAAACCTAAAGAACTCAATTCTGAAAATGGTAAACAAAATAACTTTGAAACTACCCTCATACACAGAAACTGTGAAATTTAGTGAAGAGCAAAACAAATATTAACACAACCATGATGGAAGTCTATGATCAAACAGAACCTGGAGACATTGAAGAAAACCAATAATGCAAACACATAATCTGAAATACTGCAAAATGTGTTTAACGTTTTTCTGACAAAACAAAACATTGTCAAACCCAATATTTATACAGCACTAAACATTGGTAAAATACAAGTTGAAACCTTAGTTGACAATTTTGAGAGAGAGAGAGAGAGAGAGAGAGAGAGAGAGAGAGAGAGAGAGAGAGAGAGAGAGGAGAGAGAGAGAGAGAGAGAGAGAGAGAGAGAGAGAGAGAGAGAGAGAGAGAGAGAGAGAGAGAGAGAGAGAGAGATCTGCTAAAGTAAACCTAGTAGTGACAAACTGAAACAGAAAACCTCGACATAGGAACTGGTAAGGGATCTTTCAAAAGATTAAATCAGCTGCCTTCACATGTCTAAAGAAAGAAAAACCTCATAAAATTCAAAATATCTGGACAGAACCAAAATGCAGTTTGCATTAAGTATCTCACAAGTGCTTTCAGTAATGTCTTTATTTATGAACTGAAATACCAAGTCAATTTATTAAAGGTATAATTTATCTATTAAGAAAGGATAGAGGCAACATCAAAGCTTTAAATTAAATAGCCTCATGTCTGCCAACTGTTATTGAGATACTTAAATCACAGACATATCAAAACAATGATAAAATGTTGTGAAATCAAAGGAAGACTGTACTGGTTTGTCTGTGTTCGAGAACCAATTCAATGATAGAGAAAATAATGCTTGATAACACTGCCTCTTGGAGGTGGTACAACTACTTTGAATGAGGAAAATGGCAAACAAAAGTGAAGCACTCATTTAATTCTAATAGAACCAGAATTCTAACAGTAAACAATGTACAAATAAGGAATGGTTTATTTTAGAAAATCTGGCTCTTACTACTTTTATCATTTCTGTTAAGTGCTAACCCCAAACTAAGGAACTTTTAAAAACCTGTTGGGCCCTTTTTATGGCACGTAAAAGCACCCACTACACTCTTGGACTGGTTAGTGTTAGGAAGAGCATCCAGCTGTAGAAACTCTTCCAGATCAGATTGGAGCCTGGTGCAGCCATCTGTTTCGCCAGTCCTTAGTCAAATCGTCCAACCCATGCTAGCACGGAAAGCGGACGTTAAACAATGATGATGATGATGATAACAACAACCCTAAAAGTCTCAAAACAAATCATTGTATTTTGCAGCATGGAAGATGCACATTTGCTTGTAAAAGAAAACTACCTTGAAAATAACCATGTATCTTCCACAATGCTAGTTGAGAAATTATTGCTGTAGTTTTCTTGGGGTTAACTGAAAGGACTGTAGTTTTCTTAGGGTTAACTTACAAGGACTGATTTCACTACTTACCAATTGCAAGTATTTTCTATATTATAAAACATTTGATTAAACTAAAAATGTCACTATAAATACACTGACAGAGCCACATTGTGCTGTTGCTGTGCTGCTTGTTTATTAATAGCAGTAGTGCAGTAGTGCCCTCTATTGAGAAATTGCTAGAGGTTGGTCTTTCATCTCAATGAACAGGAATTCCTTTTGTTTCTTCACACTCAAACGTCTGGAATATTGTTCATTTGTTACCTGGCTTTCACTTGTAGCACAAACCATTTTCAGTTCTGGCAGGCAGTTCTGGTAGGTGTGATCTGCAGTTGTTAGATCCTTGCAAACCACCAGCTGGATGCCATAGCCTGGCTATTTCACACAGACAAGTAGGAACAATCTGCTGGATTGGCAGCCAATTTTCTATGATGAAAATCATTTAGAGTGGGCTCACCTGGCACTGCCTAATTGCAGGGATGGGGCTCTGGTAAGTTTCAAAGATTTCTGGCCTGAAATTACTTTTTCCAAATCAAAGAACCCCTCCACATTCCTCAGAATATGATGCTTTATATTGATGATGTAAAATTACATGGTAATGTCTAAGAAGTGACACAGTTCTTCTATAGAGTCCAGGCCACTTCTTTAGTAAGGATATTTACATGTAATTTAAGCCCAAAAGATGTACAAAAAAAATTTATCCAACTTGTCAAGAATTAAAAGATTGTTGATAAATCTCTGACGTGATCAGTCATTCTATAAAAAATCAATAAAAAAGAAAATATCTGCCAGAACTTGATGGATTATAACAGCTATAAGTGCAATGTGCAATGGACTGTAAAATAATGAAATGTGCAACCATCCATGAAATGCACCAACCGAAAGCAAATAACTGCCCAACTGAATGAGTGAAAGCAAAAATGGATGATCTAAATAGAAATAGATTTAACAGTTCAATAATCCAGATAATTCTCATTATGATAAAAAATCTTTAGTAACAATGAATCTGAAGTATAGAATATAATTTGAAAGACTGTCAGGGGCTCAGATTATTTGAAAGTCAACACATCTTGCAGCTCATTACAAAATAACAACAGAGATAATATCACATGCTAAACATCAATATCACACCAGAGGAACTTATTTTTCATTTTAATTCCTATTTTGGTTTAGACTAACACCTCCATGAAACCAAAATAAAACAGTGATAGACAATGGACAATAAAATAATATTAATACAAGAAAATAATATTAATAATGATTTGTCCCCCTAAGGAATACAAAGGGTTATGATTGAAATTTATGGAATTCAACCGTTTCCCAAGAAATTTAGAATATGATTGAAGCAAATCCCAATTAAGATGGAAATTCCATTTTTTGAAGAACTTAACTGTCACTTTACTAAAACTTAGTCTTCAATTATGAAATAACAATAACAATAGCAAAGAGAATAATGATAAAAATGAAAGAATTATAAAAATGCTTTTTTTAAAATTTAAAACAAAAATATTTGTTTAATTTGTTGGGATAAAATAAGGAACACAAATTTTTAGAATCTTGAATTTAATGTTAAAGATTGATCTCCTATCAGTAATTCCCAGAGTAAGAAAGGGGGAAAAAAAAAGAAAAAAAAGAGACTGAATTGTGAAAGGATAGAAGACAGATTAGAGAGTGTGCAAATAGGACAATCTCAATTTGAATGATAATTTGAATATTTATTACTGACAATCAATATTATTGCCTACAACTTCAGTGTGATGAGACTCATACTACATAAGTCACAGTTGGATACAGAGAAGGTCATTGGTATTATACACTGCTTTATAGTTTTTGCTCTTAATGTATGAAATGCTTTTACATAATGTACAGTAGGAGTACAGTAATGGACTGATTTAATTTTCTTCTTTCATTTTGTCGTCGATATGGGATGAGTTGGCCTAGTGTCAAGTCTATATGTACACATGTAACTTGTTGAGTATAACAAGAAATAAACTTCGAGTAATTCTTAAAAAAATACAAACTAACTTCAATTATGCAACTAATGTCTCAAAGGAAACATGATCCCACATCTCTTTCGATATTACCACCACCTTAGCAAAGGCAGGGGTATTGTTTCCAGTAGTGTTTGTTTGTTGTTTGTCCTTGGACAAGATATCTCAAGAACCACTGGATGGATTCAGATGAAACTTTCAGGGATGTTTTGGCCTCATGACTGGCACAAACTGATTAGGTTTTGGGATCAATCATGTACCAGACAAGGATTCTGGATTATTTTTTCCTGTTTTTTTTTTACTTAATTTTTTGGAGCAGTTGGGTTTATTTTCAGTATTCCTGTTAGTGAGAGCAGTTGAGTTTATTTCAGATATTCTCATTTTAAAAATCATCTCTGGATAATCGCCGAGAGGATGCTGGTGTTTGCACTCTCTGACTGCTCTTCTTCTTCTTATTACTTTTGTTAAGGCAGCGAACTGGCAGAAGCATTAGCATGCCAGGCAAAATGCTTAGTGGCATTTAATTCGTCTTTACGTTCTTGAGTTCAAATGCCACCAAGGTCAACTTTGCCTTTCGTCCTTTTGGGGTCAATAAAATAAATACCAGTTGTGCACTGGGGTTGATGTAATTGACTAGTCCCCCCGCCCCTCCAAATTTCAGGCCTTATGCTGAAATTTGAAATCATTTTTTTTTTTTTGAGATTGGCAGAATCGTTAATTAGAAGTATTGCAGGACATTTTGTCCTAAGCTCTGACTTACGCATTCTGAGTTCAAACTGTGGTGAGGTTGACTACTTTTGCCAGTTAAACGCTGGGGTTGATATAATTGACTAGCCCCCCCCACTCCCCCCAAATTTCAGGCCTTGTGCTTATAGTAGAAAGGATTATTATTATTATTAATATTTCCCCATACCATTATTTCTGACAAGGAAACAAGTCTCGTATACATGAATATGCAAACTGAGGAGTCTAACACAAATATTCTTTCTTATTGGTCTGGAGGAAAGGTTTGTACACACAGGTTTTGCAGGCCGACTGACACGGCTCACAAGACGGGTACAATTTAATATTCCTCTCTTACTTGTTGCAAATCAACAGTTGGAATAGAAAAGAAAAGTACACATTCATGCACATGTGTGTGTGTGTGCGCACATCTGTGCATGTGTATTTGTTGGTGTATATAATGCAGAGTCAAGTACAACAACAGCAAAATTGGTTGGAGGAGTTGGAGATTGTTTAACAAGATTCAATGTTAGCAAATTTTTAGGGACATGCAAGTAAGTTAACCTTTAGGAAAACTCAACTGATTTTTTTTTTAATTCTAAAACAAAGTAGCAGGCACAATACTGCAACAGAGCCAGTTTTGCAAAATACTAAAAAAAAAAAGACAAAAAAATAAAAACAAAATTCTTGGAACAGGAAATAAAAAAGCAGCTTTTCTGTAACATGCTAACCCAACAGCATCAATGAAATAAATTACACACAAATCTAAATACAGGTATGCACACATGCACGCGCACACACACGCGCACACACACACTGCTTCATGCTTTTGAGCATGCAAGTAAATTTAGGGTTGAAAAATAACACACAATAAGTGAAACAATAAATGCCATGCTCACAAGGATCTTAAATATATTTAAAAGAAAAAATGAATAAAAACAGAAATGTAATTGAAATGAAAGCTGTAAAACTAAATGTCATAATAACTTCATTAAAAAATATATTAAAATAGAATAAATGAAACAAACCTAACTGTCTTGGCCAAAGGTACAACAATAAACACTGATGAGCACTGACTTGACGAGATACAACCAATTAGAAATGTTGTCAACACAGACACACAAAATGTACAGAGGAAGGTGTACAGACAGACATCAAGTAAACAACACATGGCAGGTTTTTGCTAAGGCCTAAGTTTTTCTAGAGTCCAACATAGAAGCCGGTTCAATTCTATCTGTTTACAGTTAGAAATATATATGTAGAGGTCTTGAGAAATATACAACTAAATCATTTATTGGTGTATCTTGAAGAGGGTACAGCTACTATAGCTTGTAATATATTGGGTCAAAAGTTATCAGGATGGAACACAGTCTGAAGACCACCAACATTGTTTAGGTCTCATAGATAACATGCAGACTTTTACCCCTCTAAAAAGTTTTAATCCCCTATATTGCAAGCCATATACAAGGGGGTGCTGAAAAGTTTCTGGCTTTAAGAGTATCACAAAAGACCTGGTTTGAGGTCCAACATTCCAAGTTCTTTTACAAGATTTAGAAAAACTGAAGGACCACTGCAATAAGTATGTAAATCTAAGAGGGGAATATGTTGAATGAAATCATAATTAACTGATCCTCCTGTATTTTCTTTTACCCAAAGCTAGGAACTTTCCAGCGACCCCTTGTAGCTGTATTCACTACAAGATACACCTTTAGATGACTTATCTAAGTTTTATTTCTACCAACAATCTACTATGCAGAGAAGCAAAATGCCATATTGAATTTAACATATTAAAACTAAGGTGCCTAATTCCAAGCCCCAAATTGCTAAGTGGTTCTTTGCAGAGACCAAACAAAACAGCCTAACATATACTGTCAACAGAATCGCTGTCCACAAACAAAGACATATTCAACTGCATACACCCCCACCACATATGCACCAACAGAAGAATAAAATCAAAATCAATTTAATTTATTTGTATAATTAATCATCAAGATTCCCAAGGTTGTAAAGTTATCATAATGTGTTAGGGATGTATTGGACTGTTTGCGATTTATAATTTCTAGTTAAATACATCACAGGTTTGAGTTTAAATGCTACTTATCTTAATCTTGCCTTTCAATCTTCCAGGAATCAATAAGATACCAACAATATACTGTCATCTAAAAGCTGAAGACTTCCAACTTCATTTTTGGCAACTAAAGGTTTGGGACAATGCAAAATTAGCCGTTTGGTATATTCCTTTCATTTGCAATAGGGGACAACTGGATCCAAAGTATAAATGAAATCTTCTGTGAATATGAACTGAACTGAAAATAAAAGTTCAATCCAGTCACACAGAAAATATGACTTCTTCTAAAAATTGCTCGTATCCAATCTCTTATTCAAAGTAAGAAGCCAAAAACAGTGGAGTGTATTGGAAGGTTTGCAGAGCAGGATTTGGTACTCTGTCTTTCAGAAAAAGAACATGGAAGGAAAAGAGAAAGTGCTTTGTTCTTGCTAAAGAAATTCTCAAGACATAATCAAACACTGTTCTTTAGAGTTTCTAATAAAAATCAAAATAATCATCATTTAGCGTCCGCTTTCCATGCTAGCATGGGTTGGACGGTTTAACTGGGGTCTGTGAAGCTGGAAGGCTTCATCAGGCCCAGTCAGATTTGGCAGTGTTTCTACGGCTGGATGCCCTTCCTAAAGCCAAAAGAAATAAAAGAAATCAATAATAAGTTATTGGAAAAAGACTGGAGACAGAGGAGTAGAATTGGAAGTTTGGAAAGCATTAAACCACATTGCTTCATATTATCATTGTGAATTTTGAAGGATATCATTTTCTTAACAACCAGATATTACAAAGTTTAAGTAAGACTGCAAAAGCAGAGGGGAACATCGAGAACAAAGTAGTCTTTTGAATGATTTAATCAAGGTTGAAGATATGGCTTGATTTATTCATCAAGACAAAGAATTCAGCTCACTTGGTTAAATGTTTAATGAGCAAATGAGACTCAAACTAATTTCATAATAAAAACTACTCGGGGTCAAGAAATTATAAACAAGAAGGGATTAAGAACAGGTACAAAATTTTATGAAATGGCCTAAGCCCTTAGAAAAAGGAAATTGCATTAATAGCTCGAATTGAAGCTAAAAAGGATGTAACTTCATAATTGAATACTATATTAAACAAAGATTGGTTACTGGTGTCATTTGAAACTGAAAATTGTTGTTCCAGCCTTTAACCATGTAGGGGTTTCATTATGAAAGTATGTCTAATATCACTTCCCATTTCAAAATAGATCAAGAACTTGAATTAAACTTGAATGTAACAAGGAGGAAAAGGGAAAAACATGTTATTCAGTTTTGCATAACTAAAAGAAACCTGACTCTGCTTTTAGGCAAGAACATATTTTCTAAACAAGATGTATATTAATGACAAACATACATTAAGCATTAGCTTTTAGTTACTTTCAGTCCAATACCCAGAAGTAAATGTTCTGCAGAAAATCACATGTTTCTGGGAAATTCCATTCGAACATAGGGAAGTGATATTGGTTGGCAGCCGAAAAGATAAAGAAACAACTATAACAAAAGCAATCTCTCTAAAAATAATATTGGTTAGCAATATTTTGTGCTTGTCATCCCGTAAAATAATATTAAAATTGTAGATAAAGAAAGATGATCTACTGATGTGAAAAAATTTTAAACAGAATAAACCAAATTATTTTTAGTACTTGGAAACGGTAAATATCCAGTAGGATCTTCAATTGGATTCAGACCAAACAATTTTAAGATTTCAAAAAGTTTTTAACAATTTCTGTTTTTACTAAATATTGCTTATTACTAATTCTATTAATATGTGAACAATTGTTCATCTAAAATCAATTACCCAGATATCTGAAAATTAAAAATTTTAATAAATGAGATAAATACTTTAAAATTTTTTTTTTTAATCTATGTGCAGTGCTAGTGGGGTGTTAGGCAAAATATGTAAGGTTATGTGAATGAATGAAAACAAAGTGAAAAGATATTGTATTACTTTACATAGGTTGCTTAATGATTTAATAATATTTTGGAAAAAGTTCCCCTTTTCAAATAGAAGAAAATAATCAAAAAATTTTGAAATATGTTGCTATTGGCAAGTTATTCTAGAGTGTGTGTGTGGTAATTTTGTTTTCATATCTATCTGAACTTCTCCCTTACCTATTCTCTTTTATTTAAGATATTTCTGAAATACTAGAATATTGTAATCTATTTCTTAAATAATATGTATAACACTTAAACATTAAAATAAAACAGATTCATGCATGAAAAACTTTACTGACAACAAAAAAGAAACAAAACAAAGAACACTACTAGGTACTAGTGAAGGGGTGGGTGGGTTGACAAGGAATACTACAAAACTGAACCTAGGGTAATAAAACACAACTACAAGTGTTCATCTGCAGGAATGGGAATCACTAACAAAATATAAAACTAACAAGTGGGGTACATCAACACACAAACTAGAACACCAAACAAAAAGCAAACACATATGAAACAATATTATATACACACACATACACATCATACACAAATGTACCTACACACACATTTATATATATATATATATTTGCACAGATGCTCACAAATACATTTGTGTATCAAGCAGTTCTTTATTTAAGTAAGCATCTGAAAAATGTAAACAAATGTACAAGTGAAGTAGTCTTCCTTGACATTTGTCTTCCTATCCAGGTGACCAACGAGCTCACTTCCTTATTAAGCTTCGATGATATTTACTCAACTTGGAATAACTGGATTATTACTGATGCTTAAGTTCCATTATTGTTACACATTTATTCTCAACTTGCTTCAATAATTAGTCTTTAAAGTGAAATATGTGTTGTCATGTTTAAGTTAAGAAGGGGGATGTTAAAGGTTGTGACATTATGTTTATATATATATATATATAGAGGGCATTATTACACATAAATGCCTCACACTAAGAGGGACAATATTCCTTATTAAGAAGTTATCCTTAATTGATAAATATATATATATATATATATATAATATATATATATATATATATATATATATATAATTGCTTCTTGTGAAGATGTTTAATTTAAGTGAAGAAATGTTATAGTAGTCTGCACCAAAGACATAATTGAAAATAAATCTTGCTTACCATTAATGAAGGTTTATAGAATAATATGATTCCTACTTACTGTTAACATATTAAAGCACATTTCAGATACGAGAAGTATATATCTATATATATCTACACACACACACACATTCAGTATTGGACTAATCAATTTTACAGAAAATTCCATTTAAAAACAGCAGAAATGGATTCAGCTAACTTAATCTATGATTTTCCCACATCATTCGCATCTCTTCAAATTACTTAAGACACCTGCCATTTGTAATCATTCTTACATTTTAGCAATTTGAAGAGCCAATCCACAAACAAACATATGTATAGGAGTGATTTTGGCTCTTTAAAACTAAACGAACTTATCTTTCTATCATGGAAGACAGAAACACTATTTATAAGATCCCTAATTAAACCACTTTCCTCTTCCTACCACCCTTCTGATGTGAATATGGAGGAATGTCCTCCCTTCTTTCTTAATGATTAAAATAAAAATGAAACCAATTATGGCTTAAGCCACACATTGTTGAAATAATTAAATGAAGATTTAAATAATGTTGTATGAGAATGTCTGCCTGCCAGTAATAACATCTGCTGCTTGAAGTTTACAATTCTTGAAAACCAAAACAAAATAATAAGCAGATCCTTTTTTTTTTTTGGTTTTGTTTTACTTTTTTTGTTTTGTTTGTAAAAAGAAGAGAAAACCTATTACATATAAAAAAGGAATCCTATTTCAAATTTCACAATAAATATGAACAAATTCACATACAAATATTCATACGGACATACATAACAATTCGTTTTTTTCTAAATAAGAAATATAAATACATAACAAAAATACAACACTATCAATGAAAAAAGCAAATAAATTATCAAAAAAAAAAAAAACAGAATGTGATTCAAATATAAAATAACATTTGAGGCCTTTCAACATATTAATTTTGGAAACACAAAACCTTAAATAACCATGAAACAGAAGTTACTGAAAGAAAGAAATCAAAAATTATATATTTTGATAAGCAACTTCCTCCTTTCCATCATGGTGGACAAGTGAATGTTGAAATGTCATCCAGTTGGTAATGAACAAACAAAATTTGTAAAGCTTTCATGTACATAAAGTAGTCCCATTACAAATGTATGTGATTTGAAAGTCAGTGTTTAGCTCAAGTCTCTGTGCTATGAAACAAGATGGATGCTTCTTTCATAAGCATCTTTTCTAGAAAGATGCTGCTATCTCTCTTTAAAGTAATCTAAGACAAATGGGATTAAATGCCGTGTTCAGTGACACACCAAAGCTACAATCAATTTATGAGTGCCAACAGTCTGTCCTATACATTAGCTGCATGACTATTTAAACAAATATAAATTATTCACATTTAGAATACCCTCCATCAGACACCTACCATATTCTGAGCGCCTTGTTTCCCTGGGCATGGATTCACTGAAGCTCCGGCGTCTGGCGACGGACTTGGTAAACACCCACAAGGTTATCAACCGCCTCACCAACAACAACACTGAACACCTTTTTGATCTCCATGTGTCTAACACACGTGGACATGCCTACAAAGTCAGAAAACAACACAGCTCCCATGACTTTCGGAAACATTTTTTCACGCTCAGAGTTGCTGAAGCATGGAATAAACTGCCTGCGTCAGTTGTTGACTGCCATGACACTGCATCCTTTAAGGCCCTCATGCTTTCCGAAATCCGCCGAAACTACACCTGATTATATATACACTTTAGATGAGTTGTAGTGCACCTGAGCACTGTACACAATTATTATTATTATTATTATTATTAGAAGGTGAAGTTTGCTTAGTTTCAGAGTGGTTCCACCAGTTAAGCAATTGTCTAAAACCAAATTGAATGAAATATGAACAGACCAACATATTAGAAAGAATGTGACACAGTGTGCAACGGGACTCAACTGTATGAAGTACATTGCTCAGGTTGTCATTTAATGGACTCTAAAGACTCCTATTCTTTTTTTGGTATTCTATATATATTTAGCTTTTTCTATCTAACCATAAGTTAGCTCAAGCAATGCTGATTGGAATCGGTTGAGAACAATAACCTACAATATTCTTTTCTTTTCTACTCTAGGCACAAGGCTTGAAATTCTTGGGGAGGGGGCAGTCAATTAGATCAACCCCAGTATGCAACTGGTACTTTATCGACCCAAAAAGGATGAAAGGCTAAGTCAACCTTGGTGTGATTTGAACTTAGAACGTCTTTACGTTCTGAGTTCAAATTCTGCCAAGGTTGACTTTACCTTTAATCCTTTTGGGGTCGATAAATTAAGTACCAGTTGCATACTGGTGTCGATCTAATTGACTGGCCCCCTTCCCCTAAAAAAAAATTTCATGCCTTGTGTCCTAGAGTAGGAAAGATTATATTATTATCCTTTTTTTAAAAATTATTGTGAATATTATGAATTCCATAATTTCTGATGCAGCAATGATTTGCAAATCCTTTAAAGATTTATTTCTTATTTCCTTCTGTGCTACTCTGGCTTTATGAAGTTTTAATATTTTTACAAGTGAAATTCTGCAGCAAATGAAATGCATCTTTACAATTGGATGGTTAACCTTCTTTATACTTGTTACTAATAAACTTGGAATGGCATCAAAATCTCCAGCTAAGTAGATGGAAGTCACAGTTGTTAGTTCATCCCAGATCAGCACTGATCAAACAGACCAGAAGATAAAATCTATTCCTGACCTGACCATCCCATTTTTGAATAAGTCAAACAATATTTTAGACTAAATTTAAATAATGTACCCTTCCCATTCCATACTTTACGTGATGGCAGGGTATGAGATGAGTGAGATTTGCTGGACATTTCCAACAGAGGTTGTTCCACACTGGTAAAGTATCGTGTGTCTGTAATCTAGAAATAATACAGTTCCTATAAATGTCTCAACAAATCATTTATTTGAAAATTACAAGAAGCAGAATCTCTCCTGCTTTTTTAAAATGAACCCAAGAATCACCTGTTTTAAGAACATCTTTTTCTGTTCTTGCTGCTGCTGTTGGTGATGAGGCTGCTGTTGCTGCTGTTGTTGTTGCTGCTGTTGCTGCAAAAACATTGACTGTTGTTGTTGTTGCTGTTGTAGTAGAGGATGCTGAAGCGGAAGTGGAGCAGACTGGGTCCGACCGAGTGGGCGATGTCTGTGAAAAACGAGAACAAGACATGTTTCATATTTTGCAGTTAGCTGGTGCCATGAATGGATGGCACCGATATTAATGTCAGACACACCATTGACATAACACAACTTGAACTGAACAGAAAAGACAGAAGCCTAAAGCATGATTCAACAAGTGATCTGGATAGACATAGAGTGGTATCAAAAAGTATCCAGACTAGTTCTGTAGTGCACCAACAGATGGCAGCTCGTGGTTGCATGCACAGTATGAGCTAGCAATGACCTTCAGGAGGCAGTGGGCTGAGTGACATTGCTGTGTTTATTTTGCAAGTTGTGAAATTTGTGTCTTTGTGATCACATGTGAATGCTGTAGTCTGTGATTTTTGTCATGGACAGGAACAAAGAACCAACGGGGAAATTTTGCATTAAACTTGGAGAGTCTGCTGCAGAGACATTGAGCATGCTTTGGTAAGTTTACGGCAACGAGGAAATGTCTTAAGTGACATGGACGCTTCCCAAAGCAGAAGAATGTCTTTGTAATATGATGAACGATGTGGAAGACCTGCCATGATGGGCGTCAGCTTTGGAAATGTGGAAGAAATTCCTCAGCTTGTGCATGAGGACCGTTGGAAGACAATCAGTGACATTGCTGATGTTGTTGGTCTGTTGTATGGGGCGGGGGATGGGGTCTGTGCAGGCAATTGTAATGTCTAAATTGAACATGCAGTGTGTCTGTGCCAAATTTGTCCTCTACCTGCTGATTCCTGATAATCCATCCTTCATGTCAAAGATCATCACTGGTAACAAGAGTTGGGTCTATGGGTGTGACCTTTAGATGAAGCAATCATGACAATGGAAGAGCCGTTCCTCTCCATGACTGAAGAATGCAAGACAGAGCCACAGCTCGGCCAAGAGCATGCTCATCAGTTTTTCTGACATCTGTGGTATTGTGCATTGAGAGTTCATTCTCCAGAGCCAGACTGTCAAGAGTTCTACTGCAATGTTTTGAAACCTTTGAGGAAGGGCATTCAGCAAAAGTGACCCCAGATCTGTGGAGCAGGAAGAATTGGATTCTTCACAACATCAAGGCACCCTATCACCGAGCTCTTCTCACTCATGAGTTTCTCACCAAAAACAACATGGTGCCGTCTCTGTACCTGCCCTATTCACCAGATTTAGCACCTACACACTTCCATCTCTTTCCCAAAATGGAAATGCAGCTCAAAGGTCACCATTTTAACATTGTTATCGCGATCCTGAACAAATCGTAGAAGGTCCTCAACTCACTTATGTTCAAACTTAAGTAAATAAGTAATTTTTTATTTAAAGTCTGGGAACTTGAACTATGATATCACCTCATACTCTCCATGCCCACACAATTTCTTGGATGCTTACCATTGTGACACTGTTCTTGCACCACCCCACCCCCACCAGCCACAAATCAGAATGTCTCCCTGAAGCACAAAGCCAATGTTTTTAAAGAATGAAGTATTGATACCTAAGATATTGTTTTTTGGTATATATTTGGGAGGGATGAAAGCAAACTTCAATGGAATTTGAATTCAGAACAACTACAGATTTATTGGGGGATTGGGGGCTACTGAACTGAATTGACCCCCAACCACTTGATTGATGATATTTTTTGTATTATACGATGAAGAATTATCTTGGTAGGAGAAGGCATTGTCCTGTGATCTGTCAATTCTGCAATCCATCTCTATCATCAACCTTTGGACATGAATGTCTCAAGGCCTAGGAGTCATAGGGCCAGTCACCCAGTTTCTAAAGTGTGTAAGTGATTAAGGCCCCAACATCCCCTTTGAATGAGTTGCCAGTCTGTTGCAGAGTGGACTGGAGCAATATGAAATGAAATGTCTTGCCCAAGAACACAACTCACTGCCCAGACCAGGAATGACTAAAATTACTCCACAACTAAAATTATTCCACACTTAAGAGAGGGAGGAGGGAGGAGAGAGAAAGAGAGAGTGAGAGAGGGGGAGAGAGCTTACAAAATTTTGGAGTTAAAGTTAGCTTTATAGAATTAAAGCAGATCAGTTCATGATTGAAACTACACTTAAGCATCTGTTTGTGAAGATCTTATCACCCACCACCACCACCACCACCACCACCACCACCACCACCACCACCACTACCATCACTGTTTTTTTGATGTCCAGTTTTTCATGTTTGCATGAGTGAGATAGAATTTACTGAGTCAGACTCCCAATGAATGGATGCCCTTCCAGTCACCAACACCAACCTATTTCCAAGGGAGGTAATGCTTGCTGGTATTGGCAGGACATACTTTCAAGACAGGACTGGGAATGAAGGACACCACTTGTGTGAGGGTGGCACTTGTTTACAACTGTTATGTGATGTTAAGACGAGAAGACATTAACACAAACACACACACATACATACATATACACACATCAGGCTTTTTCTTTAGCTTTTGTTTACCAAATTTATTCACAAAGCTTTGGCTGACCTGAGGTTACAGTGGAAAATACTTGCCCAAGGTGCCATGCCATGAGATTGAACCCTAAGCAATGTAGTTAGGAAGCAAACTTCTAAAGCACACAGCAATGCCTCTGCAGTAATTTTCATTTGGCAAAAATCAAAAATAAATTGTCAACTGATTTTATAACAGTGTATTACTGGTATTTTATATTAGTGATCAAGAGATGAATGAAAAGCAGTGTCATCTTTCATGGGATGATGATGATGATGAGGAGGAGGAGGAGGATACAAATAATAAAGTTAGTTCTTTGATGGCTGAGAAGAACGAACTTTTTACATTTTTTATGTAGGTTTCATTCATACATAAACCTTATATATTTTCAATCACAAAAATATGCCAATCCGACTACAAATCCTGTGGATAGCATTGAAAGAGGCAGGAGTCTGGATTTTAGGCAAAAGTGATAGAGTTATTGAAAAAAAAAATGAAAAAAGAATTATTAATTCAATATTGTAAAGTTTGAAAAGAGGTTACAGAAATCAAATAGTGTGAAAATGCTTGGTCTGCCTATGTTGGTACCAACATCACCACCACCATAATCTTTTGCCAACAAAGAATATTATTGACAAGCCAAATGGATTAAAAGAAAACAAAAACAAGTTGTTAACTTACCTTAGACGAGCATGAGCGACCTGGGCATCGGAAATACCTGAACTCACAGAGCTTGGAATAGAGTATGGACTCACAAGGGGAGAGGTTAATTTTCCGGTTCGGCCTTCTTCAAATGCTTTCATCTGAGGCATGAAGGCTTGGTTTTGAGGAAATTCCCCATCAATAACTTAAAAGAAGAAAAGGAAAATAATTTTCTTTGAATTTTTTATTCCATTGTTTTATTTTCTTGTTGCTGTTTACAATATTCAATATGGAAAATGAAACCATGTTACTTTTACGTACATTATCTTGGAAAGCACCTGGTTTCACCATCAATGATGTTACCTACATCCATTACATGTTTTGGAGTTTTCAACAATTAGACATCCTCACTTAAGTGACCCAGCAAGAATTGTTCAAAGCCCTAACAAGTTAGCACCCCCACCCAATGACTCTCTACTCTTGATCCACTGCCATGCCGATTTGAAACAACTTCTGGCGCTTTGGTGCTTAATTTACTGGCCCTTTGTGTATGGCTCCTGTGATGTGGGTCTTGTAGAGGGACTTGTCTGCAAGCCTTCTGCATGTCACCGAATGGATTTGCACTTTGGCCACCACAAAAAGAGAAAAATACCAGCAGTAGATAAGAGGGTTAAATAACTTTTTTTCAATCAAATGATGGGTTTCTATAATTTTCTTTCAATTAATTGGATGCTGGAAAGTAAATAGGATGATTAAGCCTCAAAATAACAGTGACCTACCATGGCGTGATGGGTAATATGGTAAAGTATTTGGTAATATATGACTGGTCAATGGCAGGTTATACCTGGCAGCATTCATAGCACGGACATCAGCATCAGTCATACCTGATGAAGGGCTGCTGTTGCTGCTACTTCCCTGCAAAGACAAGTTGAACAATAAACAATGAGTGAAAACAAAAAACGAAAGGATTCCAGCTGAAAAGTCCTAACAAACCTATTTACTTTTGCAATAAAAAAATTATCCTCACAAAATATGGCAGTGACAATAATATCAGTTTTAAAATCTGGCAATGAGGCTGAAAATGATGTGAAATTTTAAGAAACAATTTGAGGAATTATAAGAGGTTACTGACTCTCAGTTTGTTCTTTTTTTTAATTATTATTATTATTATTCTCAAGAAAATATTTGTTAGTATTGTAGGTATTTCTGTCACCCAATAGCAATCAAATCAATAACAACATGATGTAAGAAATTTTATCTGAAGAGAGATACCATTTAATGACAGGCCATAGAGATGTAAAAGGCCCTTTGCCTGCGCTCCCTTTATTAGAAAAGCTCTTAATCTCTGATTGGCACTTTATTGTGCCTAGAATAAGTCAAGTTACTTTCCTGAGCTACCTTATCTGACAAAGAATCATTTTTATCACAGTTGATAAAAGAAAGACTATGTGGTTGTAAAACTTGCAAAAATTTAAACTCTTCATATCCACCATACTTCTACAGTGAAATAAACCTTCAATGAAAATAATTCATATATTATACACACACACATCTTATCTTTTATCTTTTACTTGTTTCATTCACTAGTCTGTGGCCATACTGGGACACTACCTCGAATGGCTTAATTGAACAAAATAACCCCAGGACTGTGTTTAAGTCACTCGATCATTTTTACTTGAACTGCAAGGTACAGGGACATAAACAAAGGAACACTGGTTGTCAAACAGTGGTGGGGGTGGGAGAGGACAAACATGGCCAGAAAAGACATATAAACATGGATACATGTGTGTGTGTCATTGGAGATTTCTTTTCCATCTTTGAACTTTTCCTTTTCTTCTTTAGTGAATGGCTTTCATACAGGTTTGAATATGCCCCAAGAATATTTCAAGTGATAACAAATGTGTGTGTGTGTAGACAATGCATGAGACCTGGGTATGCTGAGTAGTGAAAACACATAGTAGGGCTGAAAAGGGACTAAACTCTGAATTCTTTACCATAAGTCTGTGCCATCAGGAATGGCACAAGAGAAATAAAATTTGAGGTAGCAATGGAGCTAAATTCTGTTAGGTTTGACAAAAAAGAGAGAATGGAAAGTACAGAGAGCATCTGTGTCTGCTTGGAAGTAGACAGGGATCTGAAACAATGTTCATGTTACAAAGTCACACTCATTTGCAGGGGACAGCTATGTCCTAGTTTTCTTTAAAATAAGGAAAACAAAATAATTTAACATTTCAATATTTCACACAGGAAACATTAAAATGATAAACACCGATTAAAATAATAACTTCATCTTTTATTTGATATTAGGTTTGCAATCAGCTTCAAGTACTGTAAAAATGGAGAAAATAAAAGTTAATAATCTTGTGTTTACCAACCCAACAGTAGTTACATAGAGAATTTGACCAAAATCCTACTTACAGTAGAGGTTGGAGGTCGTCCAAGGGAAATGTTTGGCATGGAAGGCGACGTATACAAACTTATATCTGCTCCTTGTTGAACAATACTGCTTTTATATATCTGGAAAGGATAGGAACCATTATCCTGGAATATAATGGAAATTTATAATTAGTTACATGGAGGGTGTTTAGAAGGCAGAGGAAGTGTTGCTGTTGTTGTTGTTGTTGTCAAACTCTTTCAGGCTTCCACAAAACAAGGAATTAACACTTAACAGTTCGATTATCTATTTCTACAGACATTTGTCTCTTTTATCAAACAATGTTTGTTGAAGCTGTTAAAAATGTCAACAGTATTATGTAATTCATAGATAATTTAAACCACAAACATTTAAGCAACAGGAGCATATACACACATATGAAGATTAAGTAGAGGCAAATTTATTGTAAATTTCATGATGACCCAAACTTTAAGTTTTATCTGTCAGCTTATTCAACCAATGAAAGAAAAAAACTTTATGATGTTTATATAGCAAAAATGAATTATTGTTACTTCTAAAATCCTGAATAGAAGGAAGTTTGATTTTATTAAAAATAAAAACCTAATAAATGAGTTTAAGTGTCAGAAAAATAATTTTAAAAGCAGGGAAAGGATAGTGATTAGGTAAAGAGATATAACGAAGGAAAGACAAAAGTCAACTAAAAGTCAAGCAAGAAAAATAGCTGATAAGAATATTATTTTTTTAGAATTTTGGAAAATGGATGGTTGAAGAACATATTTCTATATAATGTGAGTTAATGTGCTTGCGTTTTATTGTTAGGGCACGTGTGTGTGTGTGTGTTTGTTTGTTTGTTTGTACGATTCAGCAACATAAAATACAAACATATCCCGATAGCAGGCACAGATTTACCTCCCTTTGCTTTTACTTTTTCAGTCTAATCTCAACATACAAAGAAGTCCGTCTCTTCAGCATTCGAAAAGAAAAAGAAGTAGAATATTCAATGAAAGGAGAATTTAAAGGATGGAAGTATTTGAAAGATAAGCTATTCAAATTTCAACCTGTCTTTGATATTGTATCCCTGCAATAACCCTTTGAACCAGTGGAATATTGCAGATTTGACAGCTGGAGGCAGAGGCATTTCCACCAGCAGTGGATTAGTGACTAGACTGCCTTGCTCAACAACACAGCGCACGAGCGGTGCAGGAATGGAACTTACAAGCTTATCTACCGGGTCATATATCTTCATGTCAACATTGTTTTAATCTTCACTTCTCCATACTCGCATGGAATTGTTAGAGGCCGATTTTCTATGACTGGATGCCCTTCCTATCACCAACCATCACTTGTTTCAAGCAGGGGAATGTTTCCTCATACTTGGGCAGGTTTTCATGGAAGATTGGAAATGAAGGACACCACTTATATGATGGTGAGGTTCATTTATTGGGTGACATCAATGTGAAGGGACAAACACTGACACACACACACACCACACACACACACACTCACATGTATAATACATGTGTATGCATAAATGTGTGTGTACATTTGTATTAAAAGATGGACTTCTTGCAGTTTCCATCTACCAAATCTACTCACAAGGCAGATGTTGGTTGCCCCTGGGCCATACAGCAGAGGACACTTGCCCAAAGTGCTACGCAGTGGGACTGAAGCTGGAACCACATGGTTGAAGAGCAAACTTCTTAACCATACAATCATGCCTGCACACACACTATATATATATATATATATATATATATATATGTATATAGTCACCAATGGTCCACTCCCAGTTGTAAAGTGTTGAGATCTGGAAGCTTGTCCAATTGACCAAGCATGATAAACCCTGTCATATTCAAGGTGGAAGTAACAGCAATGTTTCAAGATAATTGCAAAGAAGAATTACATTGGGTTAAAGCAAAGGTGGTTTCAAGAAACGTTGTGCAAACCATTTATCTTCTTTCTAGTATATTGACAAAAGTAATGCAAGTTGGCTAGTCATGCATGAAGTATGAAGATCAACTGCACACTGCATACAGTCAAGGGGAGAAATCTAAGCCATATGTTAACAGGTCTAAGAAATGCAACTTATGCATAGCAGAAAGATCTCATATTCTTCTTAGATCCAAAACTTTCAACACACTGCTTAATTCCAGATCTGAAATTTTTAGCAGGTGTAAACACATAGACAGATTTCTTTTGTTGAACTGGAGGACACCACTAACTGCAGATCAAGTCACTCTCTTGCAGACTTTGACAGATTTTCTCTTATTTTGTTCTATAGCAGCTGCATCATTTGTGGCTTCTGCAATCAGGGGGGACAGGGATCTTAGCTTTCTTGCTTTTGTTTCGTTCTCTTCATTCCATTTTTTTGCGTCAACCTTTGTCACTTTTTTTTTATTATTTTCTCACCACTCAGTATCCTTGTTTTTAAAATATATCTAATGCATAAACAAAACTTGAAAGATTGCTTGGAGATACATGGCATATATTATAAATATGCCTCATTAAACTATCATAAAAGCACAAATACATACTCTTTACTCTTTTACTTGTTTCAATCATTTTACTGCGACCATGCTGGAGTACCGCCTTCAGTCGAGCAAATCGACCCCGGGACTTATTCTTTGTAAGCCCAGTACTTATTCTATCGGTCTCTTTTGCCAAACCGCTAAGTGACGGGGATTTAAACACACCAGCATTGGTTATCAAGCAATGCTAGGGGGACAAACACAGACACACAAACACATACACACACACACATATATATATATATACGACAGGCTTCTTTCAGTTTCCGTCTACCAAATCCACTCACAAGGCATTGGTCGGCACGGGGCTATAGCAGAAGACACTTGCCCAAGATGCCATGCAGTGGGACTGAACCTGGAACCATGTGGTAGGTCAGCAAGCTACTTACCACACAGCCACTCCTGCACCTATATATATATACATTATATACATTATATATATATACATACATACATACATACATACACATATATAGATACAAACATATTTCAATAAAAAAGTGTAAAGAGCAAAAGAGAGAGAGAGAATACCAGAAATATTTACCTCTTTTGATTGGAGGGATGTTAGGCTTCCATTTGGAAGTGTACCACTTGGTGGAGAATTTGGGCCTGAGTCTGGGTTACTGTTACATATGGAGGAATCTACTAAAAAGATACAAGGGCATCTTTTAGAGGAAGAAACAACACATGGATTTTATTTTTTCATTATGAATTAAACTATATTACTACATTAAAAACATTGAAATTTTCATGGATTTTCTTTTTAAAAAAGCTTTAAGTCAGTAAAAAAGTAAAGTATAAACTTGTTATGGACAGGTGTACTCACAATATAGTCTTTGTGGTTAAAAAAAATGAAGAAAAATCATAAAAATAGAAGCTAATTGTCATAATACAAAACAGATTGAAATGTGGTGGTTTAACTCTCCTAGTGTTGTTAGTAGATCACAAATGATGACTTAGTTATCAAAACTACTTTTAAATAGAAACTGAATTTTATTCATGTGCTAATTCTATCTTTAAATAGTTAAGGATGAAACAACTTTAGTAGAATAAAGAATTTTAATATCTGAATATACTAAATGGCAGAATATTATCTTTCGATCATAAACAGTCTATACAGGCATCCTCTTAGTCTTTGAGCATGTTACTTATTTTTAGATATTTGCAAATTATTATTCTGTTTAAAAGTATCTTTGCCTAAAAAAGTTGATCTGAAATAGGCAAGGTCTATTTTCAAAGAGAGATTTATTTGTATACAGGCTTAGCCATTTTGTTACCATATCATTAAAATACACTGCCTCTATTTCAATTAATTTTGAAAAATATGTAGCCTACAGCAACCATTTGATTTATAAAACTGAAGTTTGGAACGAAAATTAACTTTATATTTTGATGCAAGATTTTAATTTAGATAGTGTTGAAACAGGAATTTTAGTTTTTATAGAACCAGAGTATTTGGCATCAAAAAATTAATTTACAACTCAATGAACCAATGAAGACAGATGGCTCAAATAATTTACATGACTAAATCAATGAACCATAAAGTTATGTCTTACTTTTACATTTTGGATTTATTTTTATTTATTAGACAGCTTAATCTGTAATTTCTTTAGAATTTCATGGTAGAATTCCACCCCAACTTAGGTTAGAAATGTTATACATTAACTCTTTTGTTACCAAATTTCAGTTGAAATACACTGAATTTCCTTCAATTAATTTTGGAAATAACAAACAATATAGCTAGTACTTAGAACATTAATTAACATGGAATTTTGATGGAAAGATTTAACTTAGATCACTGGAAAATGGGAAGTCCATATCAAAGAACCAGGGTTCAAACAAATAATTTCCCTGTTTCAACAGAGTTCTACTTCACTTTAAATAGATAACAAAGAAATAAATACAATGAATTCTTAGCTCACACTGAGACAGAAATTAGATGATATTGCTGACATTCATTTCCCCCCACAAAATTTTTTTAAAGAAGCGTAGAGAAGTAACATTGCAGATATTTTCTATTTATCCAGAAATTATGATAAACAATAAAAACATTAGAAAAAAAACTCAATGAAATCACAAATTTGGTGCGATTTTAAATTCAGAGATGACTTAAACCCAAATTTATTGAAAAGAGAAATTCACAGTAAAGACAGAGACACTTCACTAATACTCCTTAGTTTTCTTCTTTTAAACAAAATAGCCATCAGTGCATCATACACAACGTTACTGGTAGGAAAGACTGTAGTTTTCACTCAAGATCAAATCTCTTAAAAATATGCTGTGTTAAAAACACAATACATATCAGAGGCAAATGAAAAATCATCCTGGTAGCAGTTAATGAGAATACCAGATGCATTTCCAGCATACACAGGCTTTGTCAATGATGTGTACTTGCAGCCACATGCCAAGACAAGATTTATCACTTTTGATATAAAGGGAATAATGAATAATACATCCATTGCTAAGGCAAATAGCCATTGGGCTGCATAAAAATCCCGTATACACAATTGAAGCAGCATTGAATTAAACCAGTCATGTGTGTTATTAAACTTTTCAAAAATCTAACACAAAAAAACATCTGGTGTTTTCACCCATATTTTTCACATGTCCATAACTTTTTTACATTTTTACATGTGTTTACCAGTGTGTACAGATATGTAAATAGGTATGTGTGGACCAATAACTGTATACTGGGATTATCTGAAATGCATCAAAATAGGAAAAGAAAAGAAAAGACACAGCTAATCATAGAGAAAAATTACTCTTAAGAAGACACTCCCCCTCACCCTCCCTTATGTCTTCTCTACATATTTGTATCTTTTGTACGGTACCACTAAAATACAAATACCATAAGTTATTTAATGCATACTATTCTGGCCTAGACTGTCCCCACCACCAAATGCCTCACTTAAAAACATATGTTAACACCCCAACAGTCACCTTGCAACTGTCAAAATCAACCCACTTGTCCACTCATGGGACATTACCTCTCCAACAGGAAGGTACACCAAGCATCAGTCACACTACCTAATCCAGAGGAACAATATGGCACTCACCATTAATAACTTCAAGCAACATAACAATTACTTTAGCCTTAACAACAAGAAATTCTGCTTCCCTGTCCTGATATATCTAGAAACACAAGAATTAAGGACACCATCACCCCACTATAACTTATAATGTTATTGATAGAGCTCGTCCATATTTGATTTGGTCACATAATTGTAGTCATTGCCTATCTGAAAACTTCCAGATACTGAACCAGCACACAATATGCTTCAACAGAAAATACAAAGTGTTATCACTACAGATTGGCATGCCTAATGGAGAATTTCCAACCTTTTCTACATCTCAAACCAAGCAACTGAACTTAGGACCTCCAGCATTTCCAGTCACATGACCTGCTTTGAGCACTCTGAACAGACCCCACAAACTACGAAATAAGGAAACACTTTACCAGTTACTTGAAGCAACATCTGCATTCGCAAAAGAACATCTGAAAGATCAGAGGTGTGCTTTACATGTGTGTTTGTGCTTGTGTGAATGTGTGTGTGAATGTGTGTGAGTGTGTGTGCGTGAGTGAGTGAGTGTGTGAGTGTGTGTGTGTGAGTGTGTGTGTGTGAGTGTGAGTGTGTGTGTGTGTGTGCGTGTGTGTGCGTGTGTGTGTGTGTGTGTGTGGTGTGAATGTGTGTGTGTGAGAGAGAAATTTAAAGTATTTTACTGGTAGATCATTGTCTGAAATACACACATTTCAAAAAATTCTCTCATCAGAACTTGGATATATTCAGTCTTCTGCTTGGTATTGTATTTATTAAAATTTGGAGGCAAGATTTAAAAAACATTTCCAATCTAGCATTGTTACCACCCTCTCTGTGTTTTAACTGATTTGCTTTCAGTGTTAGTAATGTTACTGAGGAAAGAGAAATACTTTAAGCAAATTATCTGAACATTCCATCTTCCTTTTATAGCTGCTCTTTCTGCCAAGCAAACCAACATATCTTGTACATCTAAAATTCTGCTTTCTTATCAGTATGCCAGAGATCTCAGTGGTGCATATTTTCTGCAGACATTATTTGTGCTGACTACAAGAATTGAATTTTTATCAAATGCTTAACGAAGCAAATGAGTTATGCAATACTAAACCCAACTTGATGCATAAAACACATTTTCAACAATACTTGAAAGAATTGCAGCTTTCTCTTTTATTATTCTGTCCTCCATTTGCTTCCCTAACCATTTGATTTCTTCAACAAGAAGTTCTGATGGTTTTACTTGGGATAAATTCTTTCAAAGCCATTCTTATTCCTATTCCAGTGACTGAAGTAGTCATGTGAAATGCTTCCTTCTTTTCACCCCACCTCAACCTACTCTCTGTATATTCCACAATGAAGTCAATATCTTCCTATCTATTTGTGAGACACTAAGCAGCCACAGTAATGGCCAGTATCAAGCTCTCTTTTAGGAAAATCTGTCTCTTTACATTAGAAAGAGTTTTCTTTTTAACTCTATAATCGAAATAAGTATCTACTTATTTGGTCTTGGTTTTCCTTCAGAATATACAAACCATAAAAGATACATTGAGGAAAACTCTCAAAACAAAAGAATGTGTGTTTCTCTTCTTGAGTTTTTCTTTAAAGAAATTCACATTCATTAGAAAGCATTTCGTTTGCTTTTTCATTTCATGAGCATTAAGGTCCTGAGCCCAATGCTACCCTGTTTGGCCGTTACAATACCTTGTTTTACTGAGGATCAAGTCAGCCACCTTTGAGAAAGCTCACATAATGGCAGCCTTGTACGTCTGCTGGCAACATCTAGACCAAACACATTACTCATTTAGTTATATATTTGGCATTTAAGTAATATCTTGAAACACTTTAGAACTCGTTTTTGAATGGCACATTTTTTGTGAACTTTCAAAATTAAGTTTTCGACATTCTCTGCCACTTTAAAAACCAACCTATTGAAATTTAGCTACAAGTAATACATGCATGCACACACACACACACTCCAGATGTTTCTTGCTCAACAAATATACAAAGCAGAAAATATGTAAATTTAAGATTTTCAATAAATTCACAAAACACTGCACTAATGATTTGAGAATAATTAACATGGAAAACTATACAGGTGATTAAGGTCTTCATTAAAAGACTATCTTAGTTTGTGCTACTACTAATCAAATGAGATTATTATTTGTTTTATTAAACAAAGACTTAATTGACACTACAACAGGTTTTGATTTATAAATCAAACAATATTTGTGCTTAGCTGAAATGATATTTGATCAAAATCTTGTGTGTGTGTGTGTGTGTGTGTGTGTGTGTGTGAGTATACACATCAGTTTATACAGTTTAAATTAGTAAAAAAAAAAGAAAAGAAAAACAGAAACAAAACATGCTCACAAGATAAAAAATGAGAACAAAAATTATTTGCAGTCTTCAAGCAGCAGTAAAAGACAAAAACAAGATCATGCAGAATCAATCCCTACAGAATTGGTGTAGAAAATAAGGAATTTAAAAAAAAAATCAATCAATGAAACAAAAAATAAAGAAATGCCTTATAATAATATTAATCAATGATGTATGTGTGTGTGTGTATGTTAGTGTGTGTGTGTGCGTATTAATAAGAAAAGTGACCTGAACTGGTTAGTCATGTATTCGTGTGTAAATGTGCACATATAAACACATGCACGCACACATGCACACGCACACACATACAGGTAGATAGACGAGATAGATATCATCAGCATTTTACATCCATGTTTTCATGCTGCATTCACTACATACACCATGCATATATGGGTGTGTGTATGTGTGTGTGTTTATATAGTTTCATATACATATTTGGAAAAAGTACCCAATAATATAAAAGTGAGTGTGTGTGTGTGTGTATATATATATATATATATATATATTATATATGAATACTATCACTAACTTTATGAAGGGAAATTTATTTGAAAGAAGAAAAGGGAACAAAATGATTGAGAAGCAAAGAGAGCTGTTTTACCCCCAATTTCCTATAATGATCTGGGTTAGCTAGTTTTGCAAATTTAGGGACATGTTTACAGTTTTTTTTTTTTTCTTTTTTTTTACAGTTGGATACTCTTCTTACTGCAGAAGATTGTCTAGGATGGAAGAATGGAATACATTGTCAGGAAGACAATAGAAAGGCTGGAACATAAGGTCAACAAAGCAACACAGTAATCTCATGAGCAAAGACCAATTAATAGATTCCCGTTTCATTACCAAATATATGAACGCCATAGGAGCTGGATGTCTGACACTATTTTGAATCAACATTGCAGTGCACCAGGACAAAAAAACATCTGATGATTATGTCAGTTTTCACACTTATTGTCAGATATCTGAATGTTCATTAATGAATGAAAATAACAGCAGTTGAAAAAAAAAAAAAAAAGGAATTAATGATAAATAAGTAGGGAGGGAGTCCAGAAACTGCATTGGAGCAATATGGTCCCTTTTTGGACAAAAAAACGTGATTTATTCAACGATTTAATAGATGTATACTATGATGATATAAATGAAATACATTTCAGATAGGTTAGCTGTTATGAATAGATATCTAACTAAGATGTAGTCCAACATGTAGAGCTGCTCAAAGTGCCAAACAGCAGTAATAATTTCTCTCTCTCTCTCTCTCTGCTGATGAGGCTTCTATTCATCCAGTTCCATTTTGTACAAAGTAATAGTTTATAGAGAAAGGCGTTGCTGTTGTATAATGCTATTAGAGTTCTGATACGAACCTAACAAAAGAGAGCAATTGTGTAACATCCCTTTGAAAATCTTACAGTTGGAACAGTTTAGGAATGATTCAAGAGCCGTAGGTTGTTACTACAATAAAACAATGAGAAATTCAGTGTTTTCATATGTAATTCTACTGACACAGTGTTTCGTTGTGTTAATCTAATTTAGTTTTAGTTTGATTAAGAATCCCATGTTTAAATGATACCAAAATAGAATTGTTTCCTTTGATAATCCATTAATGAATTAACGATCTTATTAATATTTGGAAAAAATGGAAATAGGTGATTTAAAAAAGAATTTCTATTGTTAATGTGTGTTCACAAACAGGCATGTAAATGCAAATTCTATACAGACCTTTAAATATATATATATATATATATATATATCTGAAATACATATCATATATGTGTGTGGGTGTGCGTGCGTGTGTGTAAGAGATTTGCCATGACACTAAAGTATCCATTCCAGAAGAGTATTAGGCACCCAAATGTTCAACAATTTCTGAGAGAGAGAGTGGGGGTGTAAGCAAGTGTCCTTTGAGAACATACAAGAGATATTATGATGGCAGACTTATAAAGACATCTCATCCTTCAAAGATGCAATGTTAAACTAGATCATTCTGGAAAGAATGGCTATGCACAGACACTTATACGTAGTTAATTAGTAGCAGAGGACATTTTAGAAAGGAAGAAACAAATTACGAAATGCAGGATGTATGGAAGAAGCGTTTGTAACACATAAACTGTATTCTATTCCTGAATTAAAAGAGGTGTTGATGTAAATAAGTCAATTTTCAATCTTTGTAATTGCTATGAAAATTAATAAGTGAAAAGTTGAATCCCTCTTTCTTTTATGAAAAACAAAAAGGAGAAAGGTAAATAAGAGAGAAAAGAGAAATGAAGGAAAAGTAAAGGGGAAAAAATAGACAATTTCTGATTAAGACAAGTGAATTATAACGATGATAGCATTGATAACATGTGAGAGACACTAGAGAAAAGGCGAATATCTGAAAGACTAAAACCATTCCAATGCTGGTAGAACTTATTGAATTTGAAGTTGTTAATGACTTAAGTGAAACCTAACAAAATTTATGAATAATGAAAATTAATAATAATAATAATAATGATGATGATGATGGGTGCCAAGGATTTCACCCATTGGCACAAAGCAGTTAATGAATAGAGGAAGAGAACTTTGGTTGATTGAATGAAGAATAAAGGTGATCATGACATGAATGTAACATAAAATAACAACAACAACCGTTTCAAACAATCGGCCAGGAATTTTTGGGCAATGGGGTTAGTTGATGGTATTGAACCCTAGTACTTGGCCAACCACAAAACGGTGAAAGGCAAAGTTCATCTTTGGTGGTATTTGAACTTAGAATATAAAGGGCTGCAAGAATTGTCACTGAGCATTTCATCCAACGTGCTAACGATTCTGCTAGCCCACTGCCTTAATAATAATAATAATAACAAACAAGTAAACATTTGGAAGTCTTATCTATTATGGTGAAACATTCTAAATTTGTACACCAAGCATAAAGCTAGAAAACAAAATTTCTTTTAAAATAAATGATAAAAAAAACCCCAACAACAATAAACATATATGTAACAAACACATTGTTACGACATGAAACATGGAATGAAAAACACAACATAAAGGCTAATAAAGAAAAATACAATCACTAATAACTACAATACAGACAAAATATCGAAAAAATCCGAAAGTGACAATTATTTTAAGAAAAATATTTTCATTATTTAAAACAAGTTGACAAACAGCAAAATACATCATTTTAACATTTCACAATAAAGTGAAAAATAAACAAACATACACTATAAAAATTTACAAAAATAAAAAAAAACCCAAACAAGTTGAAGTTAAATCTAGGGAGAGGAACATGGCAGTTTATTTGGAAATCTAGTAAAGAAATAATTTTTTGTCTACCTTGCTGTGTGTGTGTGTGTGTGTGTTCCCAAATACCATTACACGTGTGTGTTCGTAAACTCCATTACACATGCAGAGCCATGTTAAGTAAGATTATATTGAAGATACAGAGTATCATGGAAGTATATAAGAGATAGGGGTAGTGAAAAATGTAGAGGAATCCAGACCTGAGGATTGGGAGCATGTCAACCCGAGTAAGTATTGAAACTAGATACCTCGCATCTAACCAATACCGACGTACTTTCATGAAACACGTGTAGTCTTATAAACGGAAAATAGAAGACTCAGAATAGATATAGTTAGTATTAGATTTAATTTTTAACATTTTATGGAGTGGTTGGGTATAAAACTTTTCTGTGTTGATGGAGTTGAAGGTGGTCCTGTCTCTAAAATTACTTTTATATATAGGTATATATATATATATATATATATTTATGTGTGTATATACAAATGTATATATATATATATGTGTGTGTGTGTTTATATACTAATATAAGGGTGAATAATTATTAATTTTAAAATTAATAATTATTACCAAGTAGTTTTGGTATGGAAAGAGAACCATTATCGGTAGTAACTTTTACAAAAAGTTTATATATATATATGTATACCAAAAATTTAGAAATAGCAGCCAAATACCGCTTATTCCTTTTTACTGCAAATATTACTCCACATATAACATTACTTGTAACTCACATAGGCAAAAGAAGAAAAATAACGAAATCAAACAGTCTTTGGTCAATTGTGGACGCGTTTCTGGGTTAGAATTATAAAAAACTCATTCCCGTCATCAGCACCACAATCCGATAAATTATAAATTTGCAAATGCTATGAACCTACCCTTTGTATCCCGATCCAGCGCCATCGGAAATAACAGAAGATAGTCAGCACATCCAAATCTATATAGACGAGTGAATTCATATTTTGCCTCCAAGATTACCATGTGCATCACAAAATAATTCCACAGAAAGAGAACTGCGGTTCTCTTATAAATACTTTATAAATACAGGAATTAAATATGAGCTACTATAAGTTTCATGCTCAGATACTACAGTAATTGGATGGGCTTGTTTAGCACATTGTATATTATCCTGCAATGATTCAGGCTCAAAATAAACATCCTTTTTTTATTAAACAATACTTTTCTTCTGCTGTATGGTGGACGTTTTCTTGTTGATCCCACCAATAAAGGAAGAGTACATACATACACACATACTTAACTGTATACATACACACACATACACAAAATAGTTTATAATTATGTTCCTTATATTAATCAATTTACATTTGCTTGTATTCTTCAAGATCCACTGAGCTCAATTTGCTAACGTATTTGTACTTAGGCTCTGTTCCCTTGTCATGGGTTTGTCTGAGCTGCAGTTGTTGGCAGTTCCTATTTAGTCTTTCTACATTTACTTATCCTCCAGTGTATTGTACTGAAGCTGTACTTCAGAACTGGACAAATGGTATTGAGTCAATTGAATTCTTTTCTTAAAAACTATTTGTTTATTCTGTAATAGTTCTTAATGCTATTTTTTTATTGCTGCATCTGGTACCATTAATTTTCACCATCTTTAAATACTTATGTGCACAACTCTGCACTGATCCTCTTATTTCAGGGAGTAAATCTAATTCAATGTTTCATATGACTCCTCTATTCATGCACAATTTTTTGCAGGTTATCTTGCTTGGCTATTTAATTGTAAGTCAGCCATATGGGAGAAATTGTTTCTATTTTGTCTTTGATATTATTCCTTTATTCGCAATGGTGTCACAACTGAATGTTAACACACACACACAAAGACAAAGCAAGTATCACAATTATCTTCAACATTATTAACACAAACATTATCAGGCTTGGTTTTAAGGGGGAGCATACTAACAATCATATTAACCTTTTTTACTGTTGAGTGTTCAATTTTGATGCCAAAAGAAAGAAAAAAAGAGTTTCTCTTTTGGCGCTTCATATCTCCTGATGAACTTTCTCAGCCTTTCTTTACTATCTTTATTAAATCTGATAAAATTTGATGCTTTACTTTCTTATTTACTGAAAATCACAGACACAGACATCCATTCAGGTTTTATGCTAATTCCAGTCACAATGTCAAGTTACCATTTCTATCTCAAGAAAATTAACAAACATTAGTAGATTGCTTCATCTAATTGTTTTTTTATTCAGGTAATGATCACTTCTGGATTAACAATGAATAAGTCTTTGATGAAACCAGTATACATCTACCATCAATAAATTACAGGCTAAGAAAGCACAGCCATTTGATTTTTATTTTGATGTTGATGTACTTGACTCAATAGATCTCCTCAAGCACAGCAGGTTACCCTATGATCAAAGGTAAGCACAGCAGTCTCTCTTGCACGCTACATCCGATGCTTTTTATGTCCATCATTTCTCTCAGGGCGTTTAGACTGCCATGTGTGCACAATGACATTTCACACCCAGCAGATCATGCCAGCTTCATTTCTTTCGAACCTACACATGTCTTCAGCAGGCACAGCCCATGTTTCACTGCCATAAAGCATGGCAGTTCACACACATGCGTCATACAATCTACCTTTCACTCTGAGCGAGAGACCTTTTGTCTCCAGTAGGGGTAGAAGCTTTCTAAACTTTGCCAAAGCTATTCTTATTCTAGTGGTAACATTCTCTGACCATCTACCCCTACTACTAACTTGGTCACCTAGGTAGCAGAAGCTATCAACTACTTCTAGTTTCTCCCCACAGAGTGTGATGGAATCTGTTTTCTGAGTATCTGTGGTGTCTATTGCCCCTGTGCATCTGCCGCACATGAAAGCTATCTTTCCCGGTTAATCTTCCTTTGATGTTGCTACACCTCTTATGTGTCCATAGCTTACACTGGGTACATCTTATGGAGTTTCTATTTACACCTTTTCTACAGATTGGGCAGGGCTACCTACCTGGAGGTGTGTGTGATGAGTTCCCCTTCCTACTTTCTAGAACTTTGGTCTTTTCTACATTGACTCTGTCACATGCTGATATATGACTTACGTTGGACTCTTTATTCGCATAATCACAGAACCTGGAGCTTAACTATGATCTATCCATAACATTTACTCAGCATTACCTGACACCTTTGGGTCTTATTGACACCATTACCTCTTATAACCTCTCTCTCTCTATATATATATATATATACATACATACATAGAGAGAGGGAGAGAAGGCTAGAAAGTACATGCATGGCTCTATCGTTAAGGAGTTCACTTCACAACTATGTGTTTTCTAAGGCCATTGTGCATGTGTGGGGGTGGGTGTTTACATCCACTTTTTCATGCCAGCATGGTTTTGCCAAAGAATTTTTGGATGCCATACCCACACACTTATGTTTTTTCTTTCTCTTACAGGTCTTCTATATCAACATAGGCCGGATACTTTTCCAATATTCACATAAGATGCCAATTGTTGGAATAATACTATTTAAAGTTGGATGCTGTGTTTTACAGTCAGGTAGACTGGAGGAGGAGAGAGAGAGAGAGAGAGAGAGAGAGAGAGAGAGAGAGAGAGAGAGAGAGAGAGAGAGAGAGAGAGAGAGAGAGAGAGAGAGAGAGAGAGAGAGAGAGAGAGAGAGAGAGAGAGAGAGAGAGAGAGAGATCAATTGCGCATCATGCACCGTGGAGCAGCACAATGGTTGACTTCAGGCTTGAAGTTATAAAGCAAATGTGAGTATCTGAGGATGATGAAGTCATATCCATTGTCCTAAATGAAATGAATCAGAGTGCACCTGTATGCATCCACCTAAGTTATTTAGTAAGGTCTATTTAGATTTTAATAAGAAAAACAACAGGAAGATTACCAAAAGTAATCTCAGGAAGTGGAACAACCAGTAGAATTTTGTTCTGGATGCAAGAATAAATGATACAAGCAAAATTGTCTGACAAACAGTAAACAACAAATTGCAGTTGTAAACAACAGATTAAATTTCTGTTCAGGAATTTAAATAGAAAATTACTCTTAGATTTAGGGAAACTAAACATGAAACCCATTTTTGATGATTTTCATGTTGACAGGATAAAAATAATTACTATGAAAACTGATCTTATTTAAAACATAGCACAAGAGAGTTGAGTTTAAGGTACACAATTCAATTACATCAATTTGTCTGATAACAAACAGCATTTCAAGTTAAAAACTGAGAAATGTGTTCTGGTTAAGACTCACAATAACTGCATCCACAGATTAATATTTATTTATTTCTACAGAATCATTTCATCAATGCTAACCTGGCAAAATGATGAAAAATATAGCAAGTTGGATTTTGGTTTCTTTCAAACGTTTAGTTTTCATTCAATTAAGAAATCAAATACAATCTCTACAATTCCAAAGTGACATCTTTTAAGAGCAAAGGCCTAAAATTTAGGGAATGTGTCCATTGATTTGAGGAGAAATATCTAATGCCAAGTCTTCGAATGAACAGTTTTGCATGGGAAGGGAATAAGAAGATAGGATTGGTTCAAAATGTTCATTATAAGTTTTAAAAAAATATGCAAATACAAAAACACCTGGCAATCAACCACTGAATCAAAATCATTATCAATCTTTTGGCTTGCATTGAACAAAAAAAAAATATTTTCATTTATCTCTCTCTCTCTCTCTCTCTCTCTCTCTCACACACACACACACACACACACACACACACACACACAGAGACAGACAGAGAGTGGTAACTTGATCTAAAGACATCTGTAAACTGTATTCAAAAAGGTAAAATGTGATTTAGAAAAAAAACTGAAGTCTTATAAATTCTTGCATTATTGACACACCATTTCCCCCCTATTCTCTGATTGATTCTTCAAAAGCAGGCAAAATAATTCAAAGGTTTTAAACTTTCTACAACAATAACTAATAATCAAAATAATAATAAGTTTATACATAAAACAAATAACAGTAATATTTGTAGCGAATAGTATTAATTCTAACCCCTAAAGTCTATAAATTCTACCATGAATGAGTACAAACAATATCAAGCAATAAATTCTGAGTCATCTTAACAGAAATTCAATTAACAGTGAACTTGATTGGTGGGGGGAGGGAGGCGGGAAAATCCACTTTAGCTGCATGACAAACATAGTAACTAAAAACAAAATTTCTATTTTATTAATTTCTTGCATTTCATTTGCTTGAATTTGACCTATCAATGCATTTACAAACAGCAACGATGAGGATTGTTCCACACGCCCACAAATTGCTGAAGTCTATAAAGAGCTCAATTTATCTCAAACATGAAGACTACAAATATATGCATGTCTGTGTGATTATGTATGTATGCATGCATGCATGTATATTATATATAAATACATACATGTATATATATAAATATATACATGTATATATATATATATATATATATATATATATATATACATACACACATGTATTTATGTAGACATGAGACAGAAAAAGGAACAGTAACTAATATATAGAATATGATTTTTTTTTTATAATAATAATAATAAGTGTAATAAATATGATTGGAAAGTATTTGTATCTATTATGCCACATAAATACATACTTGACAGAGGTGATTTGCGTTTGAGCGGCAAGGGGCCTTTATCCTTCCGCCGCAGCATTGGACTGTGTGTTATGCGCCGTTCCATAACTTTCTGTTTCAGAGCTGAGCGCACTTTAAGTATATTAGGTTCAGATGCTGCAAACAAGAACATGACAACACTGTTACAAGCATGCCTAGAGGCAAGTAGCTGGCACCAGCTACTGGGATTGGTGATGATGGCAGTAGTAGTAGTAGTAGTAGGCAGCAGAATTCTGACCAACATGTAAAAATTAATTCAACATATTAAAAAAAGAAACGGTGTCTCTTCATCATCATCATCATCATCATATATATATATATATATATATGTATGTATATATGACAGTTAACAGTCAATAGAAATTTGTGAAATTTCAAAACACAGAGAAATAAAATAAATTTTTGTCAGGGTAAGCTGTAAAATTAAAAATAAATATAAAATTAAAATAAATAATAAACATGAAGTTATATACAAGGGTTACACAAATGCAAACATTTCTTTTTAAATTCCATAATTTAATGACAGTTATCTTTTCAAAGAAAATGTTGAATGGCTTCCTTCCTATATGATTGAGAAGAAAAGTAATTTAAACAACTCATTAAACACATAAACACAGTATGATTTGTCAATTTTCCACAGATTAAACTTTACTAAGCAGTCAAACAGAAGCCACAAAATAAAGAATAGTTGAATGTAAAAATGAAACTGAAAAGATAAATATGTAACAAACAATTTCACATGTATTGATAGACTTTGGTTCAATGTGTCCATTAATATTTGTTTCCTTTTAGGAGGCAGCATAAGAGCCGGTATTCTAAAGGTGGCTAAATTACATATTTGAAAGAGTCATGCATTTCTCAAGTACATTTATTAGATGCAGTCAAGTGAAATGGCTTTAGCGAGATTAAGAATGCATTGGACGTTCATTCTGCCTGGTGGTTCTGATTCTATTGCTTGCTACAGTATTTTCAATTGTAAGAAGTAAATTCTCTTGGCCAGACTATGACATAACTTTGGGCACAGGTTGAAGCTCTTTTTACAAATATTTTTTTGCAAAAAGCATCAAGATCACAACATCTTATTTCATTTAAAATATAGATTAGGTATGTTGAGGTATGGACATGCAGAGCAGTTGTCTGGGTGTGCCATGGATTAAGTGACCCAATGCTGTTAATGAATACTATAGGGCCCAGTGCGTTGTTTTCCTTGGAGACATCACAAGTCTAGAGGCCTGATTGTTAATCTATACATGCTGTGAATTGCTGTCAGTAAATATAATGTACACCGTAGGGGCCGAGAATACAGTTAAGACAGATTGAACATTCACTCCACATTTGAACACAGGAATCGGAATAAGCTGTTCCCTAATATTCATAGAAATACATTTACAAAGCCTGGTTAATACTCAAACTAATGCACTAATCCTAAATACAGCCAATGGTAAACAACTCTTTAGAATTGATACTTTCAAGAGAAATCTTTTAAATTTTATATATATTCATTTGTTTCTTCATTCATTCTATGTCCATTTTGCCATGCTAGCATGGGTTAGACAATATATTTGTTGGAGAAGCCCCTTGTTTTTACAACTGGTTTGTTTTCCAGTGAGCAAACCCTAACCCTGTCTTACATGTAAAGGAGTTTACATTCCACTTGTCTTCGAAAGCGGGGATTTGTTGACAGAGAAATAACAACTGCATCCAGTGAGATTTCATACGATCACACACACACACACACACACAAGTAAAACTGGGAGATAAACATAAGTAGATGCAAGGAATGTATTTACATGGAAAGTTGAGAAAACAAATAAACAAAAGAAATGATACAATAGTCTTATCATTACAGATGTTCTGGATGAGCAACGACTGGTTCCATAAACCTATATATTATGTAATAAGGTCTCAGAATATTGTTTTCTGTTCTAGGCATGAGGCCTGAAATTTTGGGGGACAGGGCCAGTCAATTAGAATATTTTAGAGAATAGTAATGAAATTGTATAATTTTGCATTAATGATCTCTAAAAATCGATAATTTTTCTATACATTTTCCTGTAAATACATTCCTACTTTGTTTATTTGTCTTTTTTATCCTCATAATCACTTGATGAAGCTCATTCTTATAACTAACTTCCTGCTCTGGCACAACCTGGGGACTAAAACATGCTGTTTTATTGTTCTCAAACACATTTCCTACCCTCATACATGCACACACACACAAAAGGCTTTATTCTTGTATGCCAAACTGGTTGGCCCAGGGCTATAGAAAGGTGTCGTGCAGTGCAGCTGAACCTGAAACTACAGGGATGCAAAGCAAACTTTTTATCTACACAGCCATGCCTGAACCTACACACACACACACGCAGAGTTTACTGTTCCGCTATAGGTAAAGTTTTGGCTTGCTTGCTTTTAGCAGACTGCCTGATGAAGACAAGGACGTGGAAACTTTGAATTCAGTATCAACATTTTCCAAGCAAAACTTAATAAATATGGACTCCATGAAAAAGTATTGAGTAATTCCTCAGTTTCAAGTTAAATTGTTTTTAACACACACACACACACACACACACACACACACAAGGGTGTGCTGAAAAGTTCCAGGCTTTAAGGGTGTGGTGAAAGGCCCAGTTGGAGGCCCAACATTCTGAGTTCTTTTACAGGGGTAACAAAAATTGAAGGACTGCTGCAATAAGTTTGTGAATCTGAGAGGGGAATACACTGAATAAAATCATAATTAACTGATCTTCCTGTATTTTCTTTTACCTAAAGCCAGGAACTTTTCTGCACCTCTTCGTGTGTGTGTGTGTGTGTGTGTGTGTGTGTTGTGTGTGTGTGTGTGTGTAGTAAGAAGCTTTCCACCCACATGGTTTTAGGTTCAGTACTACTGTGTGGTACCTTGGGCAAGTGTCTTCTGCTATAGCCCCAAGCCAACTAAAGCCTTGTGAGTCAATTTGGTACATGGAAACTGAAAAAAGCCTTGTCATGTGTGTGTATGCACACACACACGCAACTTTGAGATTAATAGAAGTATGAATTATTAGTTCCTGCATACATTTCGCCATTGCAGTTGTTTGGAACTTGGCTTTGAACTTGGTTCAAATGCATTTGGATGTAGAAATACAATGGAACACAAAGGAAAACACTTTACTGCATCCTGTGACAGCGATCGGACATCATGGATGGAGAAATTAAAATGTTAACATTGCCATTCATTCAACAAGCACCAACAATGTCGATAGACAGCATGAACTACAAACTCTTTAACAAAAACAAAGCAAACAAGAAATCTTAAGAAATATGTAGAATGAATGTCTTAAGTGGAATGAAGAATAATTAGTTTGGTTGATTGCTCATTATACATACTGTTTAGTATTTTTTGAGGACAACATCAGAAAGCTAATGCAAAATAACACATATTCAAGTAAAGGAATGTGTCTCCTTGTCTTGATATCATGTCATAGTTGTAAATGAGTATCACTGTTATACAAGCAGTGTCTTTCATTTCACCATTCTTTGAGAACCTTTCTGGTGACAGTTAGTGACAGGAAGAACATCTGGCTGTAGAAAACCTGTCTAAATAAACTGTCCAACCCAGGCTCACAGGCAAAAGCAGACATCAAAATGATGACAATAACAAATACACCAGAACTAAGAGTTATTCCTAAGGAAAAAAAAGAAAATTGTTTGTTTACATATTGTTATCCTCATTTGATGAAAATCTCATAAATTTTATTGGTGACTCATTAAGCTGCAAATAAATTGCATCCTGCACATCATTAGAATCTCTTAAAATTTGAAACAGTAATTATTTCATTTGTATAAACTACATAATTAAAGTAAAAGGCAAAAATCAATGAAATGAACCATAATATGGTGCTGCTGTATTTATTTTATAAACTTGAGATGAGTGAAAGGTAAAGATAAAAGTTAATACTGAGAACAGCAAAGTAAGCAACAAACTACGACAGGGCTGTTCTGATATCGAGTGCTCCAGCTCGATCCCTCTAACAATGTTATGTTGCTGAACAGAGTCTAGTTTTATGTAAGCTGTTGAAAGATCAGATATTCAGTAAAAATTTAAAAACAAAAAAAAAAACTATCAATACAAATTGATTTTGAGAAAAATAAAATGAATAATTGAATTAAAATTTCAGTATTTGTGCAATATTTCTCAAATTAAATAAATGATAACAAAAAGGCTTTGAAAAATTGATATTTTTTTGTCAAAATTGTTGGAGTCTTTGTTAAAAGGCATTGAATAGTGATCAATCACCAGGGAGCAAAATGTCTGAAGATGGACAAGGACAAATGAGTAATTAGCATAAAGATGGATGATAAATGAGAATTTTGTTTTCTTGAAAAGAAATCAAATAAAACCCACGTAGAAAAATATAAAAGAAATATTTATTGACGAGGATTTCGATAATTCAAGAAAATACCCAATGGAATAGTGTTACAGACTAAGAACAATTTTGCCAAATGAACTCTAAAAGTCTCAGAGGGGAATAACTAGCAGTTTTTTGCTAAAAAGTAGTGAAACTAAAGAGAGAAATCTAATTTGTTTTTCTTTCTTTTCTTCTTTTCTTTTCTGAACTGTAAATTAGCAATATCAAAAAATTGATAAGGTTGAGTGTTTTCAAACTAAATCAAAACAGAATATAGATAAACTAACATTTTCATTTTTCAGTAACAGTTTAATACAATTAGAGTGAGTGAGAGAAAAAAAAAGGAGAGAGGACACACAAGAAACGGAGGGAACTATCTGGCAACAACCATGCAATCTAGAATGAGTACAGGCACAACAGTGAGACACAAATGGAAACGGTCAACTTGAGCTCGGCAGTCTTAAAGTTCCTTGAGAAAATGTGCATACAGCTGGATCTAGTTTAAGTGGTAGGTGTCCATTTTCCAAAAATTACAAGAAGATAATTATTTCTATGGAAAGAAAACATCATAAAGGAGAAAGCCAGAAAGAAATTTTCTAACTATACAGAAATCAAACAAATAAAGTCTCAACTGAAGAAAGAAAAGAAAGCAACTTATTCAAAGAAAATGATAATGCAGTTAAAACTGGAACAATATACATTAATTTGTATTTTGTTCGTTTAAGTGTAGAGACAAACAAACAGGTGTACTAAGTGGGCTGCATCACTGTCTACTGCTACCTGACTCACACTAAATAAAGACAATACCAAAACCAAAATAGGCACTAGCAATCACAGAGTCTCTACTGAAATTCCATGTAATCCAATGAAAATTACTGAAGAACTAGAATCACATCTAGCAAATAAGTAAAATGATTGAATATTCTACATAAGATTATACATGTGTGTGTGTAAGTATATATATATGTGTGTGTGTGTGTGTGTGTGTGTGTGTGTTGTGTGTGTGTGTGTGTGTATGTGTGTGTGTGTGTATGTGAGTGTGTGTTATATGCATTAAAAAAAACAACACATTAAGTGAAGATAAAGGACAAATTTTCAAACTTCAGTTGTGAATAATAAATAACGGAAATACTTATAATGGGGAAAAGAGATATTGCAAGCCAACTGTTGCAGTCAAACTATCTGATAAATGATGAGAGTGAGTAGAGTTTTAAAGATCCTATTGATTGGTTAAATAATGGGTTTTAATTGAGATTAAATTTAATGAAAAACAATATAAATTTCATGGCTATTGATCATTTAAACTGATTTGGCCAAACGACTTGGAGCAAAAAGTAGTTTAAGAATTAAAAAAAATGACTGTAGATGTAAAGCTACATAGTAGACATACAAAAAAGTCAATTTTACCTATTTACCTAGACTGAAAAAAAATGGGGAAAATCTTCACTCAAGTTTTGACCCTTATTAGTGTCCCTCATCAGGAATGTCTACATCACTTAATGAATTCCAGTCAGATAAGTAGTCATTCTGCTTATATACACATGAAATGCTACAAAGAAGTGGAAGTACCAATTGGCTGCACCATTTGTGCTGCACACTTTATTTAATATCAGTGGCCTGTCCATGGGGAACTCATTCCATACTATATGGAGGTATGGTGTGTAGATATATATCATCATATCATATATACCCAGGCCGATTCCTCACTTTTCTTTTTTGTTTTTTTAAGAAGGGGTTAGCCACAGCAAGACACACACCAGGCATTCCATTCGTTTCCCAGCTCAAAGGGGGCGAGCCCCGTTCTATGCTCAGGTCAAGGCATAGAACATATGTATCATTTGAAACTGAGAATTTTATTCATAAATACTGCAGACATTATTAACCCATCAATATTATTTGAAGTGAGATATAAACTAAAGAAAGACACACAGACCAGGTTAGTTTTGATCACAACATAAGAAACAATCACCAGACTTGGTTCTAAAAACCGATTCCATAAACAAATGTAAGCAGATTTCTAATCTAATGGCACACATTAAACTTCAGATAGCATTCAAATGATCCTAAAAACAGCAGCAAGAATTTATCATCACAACCATGCATTACAAGTGACCCCTAATAGCACACACCATGCAGCAGCAGCAGCAAACTCTTCTTGACTGTATCAAGTCTTTCAAAGCTTCAGGTTTGCTCAAATAGAACTGCATTAAGAAACAAAAAAAAAAAAAGTAATAATAAATAAATAAAGACTGAGTTTCCACGCAGAGAATCAGCAGTCATTGTTGGATTAAGAAACTGGAAATTGCATGTTCTCAAAATAGTTTAGATACTTCATATAACACCTCTAAACAACTACATAGAAGGCAAAAAATAGAAACCAATAATTATAACTGAAATATCTCTTACAAAAATTAATCGTCATGATATTTGGAGTGCTATTCTAAATAAAATTAAAATTTCTATTCAAGGAAAAGCATTTTGCTTCATTCCTGTCAGGCATTTTTAGCTGACTTATTCTTAGAAAATGTCTCTTTTATTTATTTTTACTAGTTTGTTTCTCTCACAATAAAGTAAATTCTAAAATTAAATATTCTGAGGTGATATTGTGAGCAAATTGATGAAACCATCTGAGAACTTTTAATTAATAGATATGCACAACTGGGAACAACTTACAAGATGAAAAGCTACAAAAATAACAAATTTTCATGCTGAACTAATAATACAGTTTCCTAATTAAATGAACGGCAGCCCACAGAGAAGAATAACAAAATTTCTAACAATAAATATCCTGCAGATTAAAAGAAATCATAATTTCCAGTTAACTAAATTTCCAGTAATTATTAAGAAATATATTTGAAAATATCATGAAGCTTGGAAACTAAGAGACAAGATTAACATTGCAATGATAATAAATCATGACTTGAAACTTATACAAAAACAGAAATGCATCTAATAAAAGACACAACCAATTGGTTGCAGAAGAAGTGAAAATAAAACATGAAGAATCTTAACATAAGGCTATTATTCTTTGCAAAGATTTCTAAAGAAATACTTTCATTCTAATTTTAACATTTGAATTGTTAATGGTGAGTGCACTAGTGGAAAATACTTTTAAAGAAGAGAATGTCTAGAGGAATACTAAAACAAGAATTGGCTCAGCTAATTTCCATAATTATTAAAAACCAGTCAACAACAATGGTAACTCGTTAGGATTAGCAAATCCTAAAAGAATCTAAAATACAGGAAAACAAAATGTTATGGATAAGAATTGGACAACATGTAGAAGATCTATTATGTTTGATAAAACTTCCTGAAAATAGCCAACTTGAAAGTTTTTCTCAGAACTAAGTCAATCACATAGACAAGAAGAGATAACAATGCTTAAAGCAAGCCATAACACACACCAGATTCCAACATCTTTGGTTGCATTTTATTGTTCTTAGTTTCTATTAAAAAAATTATTTTGAAAACAAATGTCACTGCCAAGTTACGAAATTAGTATAGAACTGTGAGCTAACCTTTAGTAGCAGTGAAAATAACAGTCATACCATAAACACACATTTCTCCCTACTTAAACGTGGATGTTTTATTAGAACAAACTTTACTGTGGCAGTGACCACGGCGGAAATTCTCATACTGGCTTTTTGGTACAATGTACACTCTTGTTTGTATGACTATATTGAGATATGGTATGTAGATATTGAAGTATGGTGTGTAGATATGTAACTTCATATCATATATCCAGGCCTATTCCTCATTTTGTTTTTTTTTTAGGAGTGGGTAGCCACAACAAGACACACACCAGGCATTCCATTCATTTCCCAGCTCAAAGGGGTGAGCCCCATTCTAAGCTCGGGTCAAGGCACACACACACATATATATATATATGCACACACACACACACACACATATATATATATATGCACACACACACACACACACACATATATATATATATATATATGCACACACACACACACACACACATATATATATATATATGCACACACACACACACACACACATAATATATATATATATATATATATATATATATATATATTACTTGAAGCTGAGAATTTTATTCATAAATACTACAGACGTTATTAACCATCAGTATTACATGAAATGAGATGTGAGACCAGCAGATCATGCCATATAAACAAAAGCAAATTTTGCACCGAAAGCCAGTATGAGGGATTCTCTCAGGGTCTCTGCTGCAGTATAGTTTGTTCTAACAGAACATCCAAATTTGAATGGGGAGAAATATTATCTCTGTTGCTAATAAACATTAAAAAAAAGTTCTTCATTGGAATGCATGAAACTTAGAGCGTTCAAAACAGAAAATATAACTATAGTTAAATAATAATAATTGATGATGATAATAATAATAATATAATAATAATAATAATAATAATAATAAATAATAATAATAATAATGCAAAAGCTATTCTTACCAAAGTTCAGTCATTTTTATGTCTCTGAAACATGATACCATGATAGAAGAGTGAAAACAAAGAAAATTGAAACAGTTACCATCATCATAAGACCTACCTGAGATTCAAAGAGGGGAGAGAAAGTAAAGTAAAAAAAAAAAAAAAGACAATGGTACATTAAATATTTCAGAAATAGAATGGAAAGCAGTGATTGTGGTGGTGGGGCTGGAGGGAAAAGCAGAAATTTAAGACGAGTACATATAACTAACCTCTTGGTGTTTTCTTTGCTTTCCGTTAATTTTTTCTTGCTTTCGAGTTCATTTCAAAAATAATTAACTAATGATTAAAATTTTAATGTAAAGGCTAAAATTTCTACACAAAATTTGAAAACTATTTTTGATGGAAATAGTAACAAGCCAAGACAAATATATTAAATTAGAAACTTTAAACACAGGTATATGCTCTAAGAAATACAAGCTAACACTTGTGACAAACACCACCAACAGAATGGAATCCTGTAAAGTTTTTTATTTGTAAAATAACCAGCAACTTTTTACTACCTTATGTCTACACACACACACACACACACACACACACACACACACAGCACAATATAAAAGTGCACAGCAAGGTGCTATTCATGTCAAAAGTTCTACACTCCATACATTTCACCGACAATGCTGAAGAAGTGAGTCAAGTGTATTATGCAACCTCTGACTAATTGCCTTGAGTAGTAATGCCAAGTTCACTGAAACGTATATTTTATAATGCTTAAAATACCAATAATTACATTTATTATCTGTGTGTGTGAGTGTGTGTGTGTGTGTGTCCATCCTAAAAGTCTCAAGAAAAAACCCAGAAAACGACAAACAAGAGGAGAGTTTTTTCTAAGAGTGGTGGAGAGTACAACACTTCCTCCTTGTGTGGATGAAAAAAGAGCAAAATAATTGCCACTTTTAATAATAATAAAAAAAAGATGGTTTTAAGCTTGTCCAACGATTAAGAAAGAAGAATTACACAAATGTAAAAGACTTCTTTTTTAATTATTTTTGTGCTGATATTTCCCAGATTGGAAAGCATTGAACAAGAGTGCAATGACATTATGCTGTGAGGAATTCAACACATGAGACAGTGGTCCCTCGACTGGAACATTAAAGGGGGGAGGGTATGTGAAAAACAGTATTTATAGTAAAAGCAGCTAAGTAGATAAAAAATGGCAGCAGATTTGGTAAAAGTGTAAGGAATGGCTTTATTCAGCCAACAGAGGTGGAGGAAGGGCAAAAGAAAGTAAGGATAATGGAAATACTCAAAGTGTGTGTGTGTGTGTGTGTGTGTGTGCGTGTAGGAAAATTAATGTGTAAGGGAATAGAAGGAGACAGTGATAATGTAGTGTTACTACTAATGAGAGTGAACAAAGCATATTGGCATGTATGTTTGGTAGATGATTGTGTGTGTGAAGATGATGATAAGGCGAAGTGCACTGATGTATGAGAGAGAGCATTAGAATATTTCTTCCAAGCTACTTATGTTCAGAGTGCAAATCCTCAAGATGATAACTTTGCCCTCCATTCTTCTGGGAGGTTGATAATATCAGTCATACACTGGGGTCGATATAATGAAGTATTTCCCTCCTCCAATCTTCAGGCTTTATGCTTACGTAAGAAATCATGTTATATATATATATATATATATATATTATATAAGCTACAAGTCATGACAAATGGGGTAGGGGGCTACCCCATTTGTTGATAGGGTCACCTAGCTCAGCAGTACACTCTTGAAAAAGTTAACAACAGGATCTCCAAAGCCAGCACGGTCTTCAGAATACTGCAAGAGAATGTATTGAAGCACAGGGGAATCCACTTCTCCACCAAACTAAAGGTCCACTGCACTGTCTGTAAAGAACAGACAAGACCTCTCAAGCATATTCACACCAGGTGTCTCCACAGCATCCTGCACATTCACCGGAGTACCTCAGCAAACCAACATCCCAAGTTATTCAATAACCAGCATGCTCCATGCAGGTGAAATGGCCTGGGCATATAGGTGGGGGGATGGGAGTGAAAAATTCGAGACCCGCTTAAAAGCCGTTAATAACCTCAACATTGTGATTGCTTGTCCAAAACCAATACAAATTATGTAGCCAGACTTACAATGGTACCAAAACAGCAAAAAACATAAGAAATGCTGCTGCTAAGAGCAAGTGTTCCCTGTACAAAGCTACAGCTGCCAATATGCCAAACACCAAACACACCTATATGTACCCTTCAAGTGGGTGAGGATTTCTAACCCAGAGAAAATTCATAAATCACCTTCAAACCTATCAGGTCAGACAAACTAAACCAACCCCATATTTTGAGGAGTAACCTTTGACAACAGAACACACATACATGAGCATAGCTTATACATGCACAAATCCACACACACCACAATAATATAGAATCCAACAGATTGCAAATCTATAGATTCAACATCATCACTGCCAACATCATTAGCATCATATGCAAATATTTAAAATAATTTATAATAGTTTTAAAAATAAAGAGAAACAGAGAGAGAGAGAGAGAGTATTTCTTTATTCACCATAAGGTTGAGAAAAAGAGGGGATGATACAAGGACAGACAAAACAAACATTGGGGTCAGGGTATCGAATGAGATGAGAGAGAGAGTATCAAGTTATATCAGCTCTAAATATTTTTCACTTATGTGCTACCATATGTTAAAATGGCAAATCACTAAAGCATAAATGTTGAGTTTGATATCAACAACAAGGCTTACGTCTCAAGAATGCCTACCATATTAATGCTTGTCTTACCACATTTCTGTTGAAATGCAATACTTTTGTTTCGATTAATTTTGAAGATAATGAATTTAATAAAATGACTTTGGTCGTTATTAAGCTGGTGTTTGGAACATAAATTAGTAGGAAATCTTGAAGGAAGATTTTAATTTCGATCACTTGAAAACAGGAAATTGGGGCAGACTCAGTTCAGTTGGTATTGAAAAGGTTAAGATTAAGCTGTAGCAAATGTCACAGTATTGTTAACATTTCTTAACTTAGCTTTATTAGTTCTAAAATTTGTATGAACCAGTTTAGGAACTAAATATGGCCCAGATTAGCTTCACTCTACAGAAACTAGAATTTTAATTCTCTGTACTATGGCAGCTCATGAAAGGACTGGCCAGTTGCATGAATGAAGGTATTTAACAAGAGAAGAGCCTATATTTAGAGACTGGAAACCAGGATACTGTTGAAAAAATAAAGAGAGGATAGACCAATTTGTATGAAAGAACAATAGCTGATATGAAGATTCTCAGGGCGGCAGTAAATGTAATTGAATAAGAAAAGTTTGGGGAAGGTTCCTGATATATCATCAATCAAATTAAATTGACAGAGACCAGCTGAAAGGTTATTCCAATGATTTTAAGTGTAATAAATGAGGACACCATTCATATGTGGGTTGGGCTAAAACATGGATAAGTCAATGGTGAAATGTTGAAATATACCATAGCAATAGTTATAAGTCAGTAATGAAGTTTCAAATACAATCATCAGATCACTATTAAACCAGTTAAGAAATATTAAAACATTGACTAAGCTTTAATAGAACTATATTCATATAAATACTACTCATTCAAAAACAAAAGATATTTCAACTAGTAATTACTGAACCATTTATCCAGATATTAGTGCTCAATATATAACCATAGAGCTTAACTCGTTATCAGCCACTGGTGAGAAAAAAAACACAAGGAAGTTGTCCATTTGTAACCAATGACAAAATGTTCCATTTAGAAAGTCAGTTCTGAAGATTTAAGCACGTACGCTAATGATACTCTTATGATACAGCATCTGTTTTTATCTCTATATGATGTTTGATCTTTTACAAAATTCATGATTAAAATATGCAAATACTAAACTGAAGTAAGTTAACATTTTTGAGAAAATTTCAAAAAGGCTGGAGAAGGTAGAATGCTATTAATTCCATAAAATGAAAATGAACAAGAGCATCTCAAGTTTTAAGTTAAGCTGAATATCAAAGCAGCACAAATATACCTGGATGATATAAATAAAAATATTAGATAAGTGTTAATATATCAGATAAATATTAATATATTCAATAAAGACAATATAAGTCATTAATATTGGTTAGGATTGCTGGAAATAAATGTTAAAAGTAAAAAGGAATGTTAACTCAAATATGTTATACATCGGACTATGTAAGAAAATATTTTCATTTACTTAAACTAACAAAATGTGATAGATTTTAAACCAAAATCTGCTGCTTGGTATTTTGTTTAAAACAACTACATGGACAGGCCTAAGGAAAGGCAACTGAGTCCTGGGTGTACAAAGGTTAGGCAGGGAGGCTTGAAATTGAAAACTATCCATCAAACTCTATACACAAGCTGCATATTAATATGAAACAACAAAAACAATTCACACAAATGGTTTATATTTATTTAATTTTATTCAATCTCAGAGTAAACCTAACCTTGTTGCCAGTTTCAGACATGGTATGGCTATTGAATGGTTAATACATTTACAAGTTAACTTCAATTGTAAGAAAAATATTTTAGAACCTAAAAAAAGAAATCTGTGGTCAGATTGAATATTCCAGAGAAATGTATATAAGTTGCAGCTTTTTAAAAGAAAGAGACAGAGAAAATTTGGACAAATGATAATTACTAATGAAGACTGAGTTTTTCTCCTTGAGACAAAACTTAGTTTTAATAATAGGTGTAGTATAATTAATAGCTGAATTTAATCCGAGTTCTTATTTGACGAACTTTATGAGAATGATTAGCAAAAATCATCATTAATGGAATTAGAACTGAAGCATCAACTATAAACTGACAGGCATCTATTCAACACTTCCCTAAATCACAACAGACTTTTTGAACCAACCAGAACAAAGAACACATTGGAGATGGTTGTCCTAGATACATTATGACTGAAAAAAAAAGAAAAAAAGAACACACTAGACATAACAGGAATACCTCTGATCACAAATCTACTATATTAGACTTGGCCTGGGGTTAAACAACAACAAAATTTGACTTGAAACATGTCATAAAAGTCTGTTTCATATAATAAAAACTTGCAAGATTCACAACAACCTGAGTGACATGTTGTGAAGTGATCTGCCATCTTCAGTTCATGAAGAACATGCAACGTTCCTTCATTACAACATGTTTTGTGCGTGTATGTGTGTGTGTGCACGTGCAATTGCCAAAATTGCATCTTCAAAAAGTTCTCTCAGCCTCTTAACAATTTCAGCTGCACAGTTACAATTAAAAATACTGAATTATTAAGAACAGATTAATAAATGTTTTTAAACTAATTTACCACTGCCTTAGTTACTGATAATGTTTTTATTAATTCATCTCACATTTCATAGCAAAAATTCCACATACAGACTAAGGCCATTCTTCTTCTTTTTATTTTGAATAGCTTAATCAGGAGAAGAGGTGGTGCCCATAACCCTTTTCAGGGCTTTCTGGGACTGATGGGTTAACATAGGAAATTATCTTTAGCTGGAGTCTTGATCCAAAGGCTTACAACAGAGTCGCCACCACGAAAGTCAGCGAAGGATCAGGTGATGGTGTTAAATTGGATTATGAATCAGATCTATTGCCCAAGAATGGAAGTAGCCCTTCCTAAAGGCTTCATCACAGTTTCCACTTACCAAATTTTATTCACAAGTCTTTGGTCAATTTGAGGATATGGTAGAAAACACTTGCCGAAAATGCTCCCCAGTGAAACCAAATTCAAAAATGTGTCATAACAAAGCAAACTTAACCAAATTCTCATCTTGGCATCAGTTTTACTCAATTTGAAACATTCTGAAATGCTGGATAACTTTTTTTTTTCCTTTTTGTTAGGTACACCTCCTGTACAAATTGTTGAAATGCAAGTAGAGTCTTCACAGTAACACAAATGCACACTGAAGCTTGCTCTATCTGCTCTGTGGCACCAATAAACAGTCTCCGTTCTTTCAGTCAGCAACAACTCGGTTACAACTTCTCAGCAATAAGAGCAGCAACCGCTGCCCCTGTCCCTGTCCCTGTCTCCACCATCTCTAGGTATCTTGATCTGCTCTCCATGCAATATCCATTCAAATATATTAATTCAGCTATTACTTTTAAAATTACATCAAAACCAAATTGATAATGCTTGTCACGACAGAAAACTGGAAGCAAAACTAATTTATATTTAAATACAAGGATTTTTCTTAAGAAAAGAATGAGATGATGATCAAATTAGCCATAATTTATTACTAAAACCTATTTTATCAATCCATTCTGATAGCTTCAAACTTGAAGAAAGGATCTCCTGGTGAAATTTGAACTCACAAACGATAATGAAATTATTGATCAATGCTGTAACACTCTTGACCATTTTGTTACCACATTGCTAATGAAATGCACCGACTTCATTTCAATTACCATTCCAACTAAATGATAAAATAAAGTAAAGAATGCCTTAGAAATGAGAACCCAGGTTTGAAATTTGCCCAAGACACCTGATGAAGGCTGGAGGGTACACCAGCTGAAGCGTTGTGTTAACAACAAAAAAGATGAGGACAAATATCCATCAAATGTAAATAACGTACATAATTCCTAATCTCTTAAATTAAGAACTGAAGAATATTTATACAGCACAAACACTTTCAATAAGTTGTTACAACAAATGACATTTTCACTTTCCAACGTGGAACATCAACAGCTAGAATAAAAAGGTTGTGTCTGTTAATAACGTCACAACTGAAATGTAGAACAAAGCATGAATTATTCAGTGATAATGCTTTTAAAAAACAAAAGTGAAAACTTTCTGGAAAAGAGAAAACAGTAGAAGAGTAAGCAGTAAAAATAAGTAGAGTGAGAGAGACGAAATCCGTTAAGGAATATGAGACTAATAAAGGTTTCATAATTATTTACAAATAGAAAAGAAAATGAACTTTGGATTAAATCAAAGAAGAGATTATGGATTTAATTAAAAATAAATAAAGGAAATAGAGCACAGCGACAAGATCAATTTGTTGTTTATTTTGTTGGTGTGTGGGTACACTGATTAGTTTCAGAGTCATTTTTCAGTGAACTAAGCCTGTGATTTCAAACGGTTTCATATACACCACTAAGGTCCCTTAAAGAAAAAAAAAAAAAAAAACCTGTCACATTTTTTGAGATGGCCACATATCTATAAGCAATGAAAAGAAAGCGAGTAGTAATTGTAGCTCTTTGAGACTGGGGAATTGGTGATATCTAATGAGGTTAATAAGGTTTTCTATTCAGATTGAGATCTTACTATTAGTCATCTGTGTATCATATGTTGTTGAAAGGCCTGATGCCATAGTTTTTGTCTGAGAGAAAATGTCTTCATAGATATATGTTAAAAATACAATACATATCAGAAAACTGACACATGTTTATGAAAAGATTTTCTCTAAGACAAAAACCACAAAATCATGCCTTAATGTATATACATTAAGTATGATACACATATGGGTATTTTAATTTAACCCTTTCGTTACTATATTTCTGACCAAATTACACCCCTTATGTGTTTCAATTAATTTCTAACGTAATCATAAATTTAGTCTGGTTTCATTAAACAACTATAACTTTTTTATTTATCGATATATTAATCTGATTTTTGGAAGATAATTTAATGAAATATTCTCAACCAATTCTATACTATAATTTTTGTCACAAAGTGACTCTAATTGCAGGTAGATACAGGTAAATTCAACAAAATATAAAATTATTAAAATTTTGTTCAAACATCGCTATAGAAAATGGGTTATTAGTTAATATTCAATTGGGTATACAACAAAATTTTACTATAGAATTTGTTATTCTGGGTAACTTTCTGATACCCATAATAATATTTACGGCAAAATAGTCTTAATTTCATTTAAGGTTGTGGGAAATAACAAACTATCCTTTCTTTCGCTTTGTTTACGTTTAGCGTAACGGTTCGTTTTCGTCGTAATGATTTCAAATGGGCTCATTCGAAAAAGTAAATAGAAATAGTCTAAGGCTTTACCCTTCTGGGAAAGTCTGTGGCTTGGTCCAGTTTCTTCAGAAAAATCACCGAAAGAAACAGTTTTTCAATTTTCACTCCATTCAGGTGCCAATTCGTTTTCAGATTCACTGTTTTCACTTTCGGAAAATGAAACATTAGATTCATTATCAAATACCATGTGCTTTTTTTTTTCAGTCATAGAGTTAGATTTATCAAGGTCTTCAGTAGAAAATCCTTCGAATTCTGACTCGCTGCTTGATATAATGAAATTCGTATCCATTTTTTGTCAGAATTACAAATTTTGAAAACACAATAGGAACAAATTTCGGAAAAAAATCTCCCAAAATTCACGGAATTAAAATTACACTTCGATCATTGTACAAAACTGTAGTTGAACTGTTTACGAAGTATAATACGTGTTTTCACGAATGTACTGAAGAGATTTGCTCTGATATTCTCATTTAAATATGAATAGGTAAATTCGGGCGGGTTTGGGCGGTTTGGTCTCATAAACCAAAATATTTTTCGGGCGGCTTTGGGCGGTTTGGTAACGAAAGGGTTAATGGCACAAGGCCAGCAACTTCGAAGGGACGGGTAAGTAAATTACATCGAACCCCAGCGCTCGAGGATGAAAAGCAAAGCTGACCTCAGTAGAATTTGAACTCAGAAGGTGAAGACAAGTGAAATGCTGTTAAGCATTTTTGCCCAATGTGCTAACGATTCTGCCAGCTCCCCCCCTTCACTGAGTTTAATATTAGTGATTGAGGGGGGGGGAGGTGACTGAAAAGAAAATTATAGAAAGGGAGAGATTTCCAAGAAAATACAGCCATAATAAGGAAGGGTTGAACAGAAATATGGTTTGTAGAGGAAGTAAATCTCAGTGAGGATGGCAAGGATGAGCAGTAATGGGTTACAGCGGATCCTGTACATTCAGGATATTTTTAAGAAACAGAGATCATTGTCATAATAGGAGAAGAGTCTAAAAACAACAACAAAAAGACAACTAACTTTGATATTGAACACAGTGCTGCAGTACAAAGTTATAACTGAAGATGGTTCCATGATTCAGTAGACATTGCCAAATTAGAATATATTCTTTTATTCTGAGTCAATAAGCACATCTAACTAAGACATGATAATCAGAGAGAATAAAAGACATTTATAATGAATATCTAACTAAATGGCAGAAAATTCCCAGCCAGTTTCATCCAGAATATCTTTTTGATCTAACTGGAAGAATCTGGTTGGAACAAAATTAACGAATCTTCCAATTTACAAGGCGGGTAGGGGGTGTGGATGCCCCCCCCCCAATTCATTTGCAATAAGTTTCTACTCTAGATATCCATTCATTGATTAGAAATACCTCAATGAGGTTTTGTTCCTGACAAAATACCACACACACACACACACACACAAGCTAGTGTTCATGTGAAGAATTCTCATGTTGGTTTCTTTCTCAATAAAACAGGACCAAAGCCTGGATGTATGATGTTTGCTTTGCAGCCACATGGTTCCAGAGTTCTGTCTTACTGCATGTCATCTTGGGGCAAGCATCTTCTACAATAACCCTGAGCTGAGCAAAGCCTTGTGAGTGGATTTACTAGATACACACACACACACACATATATATACAAATATATATATATGGCAAATAAGAAAATGGAGAGGATACAAAATGACATACATCATCCAGTAGACATTCCAGTGTGTATTTGTTCCAAAACCTGCAATAACCAGCATTTGGGTATAATTGGGTACACTACCAGCAGTATATTGGATAGGCACTATCCCTTATCCCTTAGTTGGTTGGTTTCCCAACCTCTAACTCTCACAATATATATATATATATATATATATATATATATATATATATATATATATAACAGAGAATGCTTTTTATGTGCCACTGGTATGGGTGTGTTTCTGCATTACCAGCACAGGTTTTTTTTTTATGTGGCACCAGCACCTTTCAGGTGCTGGTGCTACATAAAAAGCACCTGCGCTGTGCTGCATAAACGCACCTATACTGCCACTGTGTAAATGTACCCGTGTCACTGCTGCATAAAAGCATCCAGCACACTCTGTTAAGTGGTTGGCATTAGGAAGGGCATCCAGTTATAGAAACCATGCCACAACAGACAATTGAAGTCTGGATAGCTGTCTGTTAGACAGTGCCGCGTCAAACTGTCCAGCCCATGACAGCATGGAAAGCAGACGTTAAACAATGATGATGATGATGAAGAATCATTTAGCATCTGTTTCCCATGCTGCCATGGGTTGAACTGTTTGAGAGGAGCTGGCAAGGCTGGAGAGCTGCCCAGGCACCATTTCTCTGTTTTGGCATTGGTTATATTAATTGATGACAGTTCCTGAAACAAACCAGCTTTGAAGTCAAAACAGTTCTTATTCTATAGCTAAAATACACAGATTCCTGTGAGTACATGTTGTACAGATAATGGATGAAGAGGATAAAGAGATGGGGTTATTGTGACATTGCAGCCTCTTTCATGGAAATTAGTGATGCAAGAGGCATGTTTTAATTGGGAAACAGTTGAAATACAGGCTTGGCTCACTGATAACCTACAATCACATCATAAGACCAACTCATCTGGACACAAACACACATTCATTTCTATTTACGCATGTCTGATAAACTCGTCAAAATTACGCACACACACACACATACTAAAAACAAAAACATAAAAAAGGGAGAGTAAATGATGCATTCTTAATCTATTGGACACACACACACTACTATTTGAACAACTTGCCTAATTTGATCACACAAAAAAATTTATTGCACATTATTAATTTCTAAGTCCTATTAAAAGTAATAAATGGTTTCTATCATCATAATTTTCCAAACAAAAAATCAATAAACTCCAGTTTGTTTATACAGGATTTAGTCAACTGTGGTATGGAAATACACACTGTTACATATATATGTTTCATTACATATTCATTTATTTCTATATTTATTACATTCAATATATTTAAAACTCTTAAAATTTGAGGAATATTTCGATATTTTTTTAATCTTATGAACAAATTACAAATAAATCCTGTTAATTAGTTGTTGATGTGGTATAAAGTTTTAGTGATGAACATTAGTAATTTTCAATACACATCTCATAAAAATACAGTGTTGGCCCTAAATAGAAGCTGTGCCATAATGAAGCTGTAATGTTTAACTGGTGTAAAAGGTAAACATGAGAATAAATCTGAAAACAGAACTGGAATTTAATGGAAGAGCTAAAGACAAAAATAGATTTACTTATAAGCTGCAAGTACAATTCACAGGAGACCCATAAAATGGCAGCAATTTATTTTGTAAACAATGAGTATGTACAAGTAGGGCACACAGAAATTACATTATATATATACATACACAAATAATTCTTTAACAAAAAGAATGTTGACCTGCTTAGTCTTCATTAGAGAGTCTGAAATGTTAATATATATGTGTGTGTGTATAATCAAAATAAGCAACAGGATATCAAGTAGTGATGCAGTACGACCGTTTCAAGCGGCTCCATTTAATTGATCAATGCAATCATTACATCGATTTAAATGCAGTGCCATCATCAACTGCAGGAATACCTGACTGATTTGGCACTTCAACTTAAGGACCTAATTCAACAGAACTTCAATTAGATATATATATATATATATATATACACACACACACATACAAATGTATGTATGTATAGCTATATTGTATGTCTGTGTAGCCATAACACAATGATAATCTGAAAAGAAGTTATTTCATAGTCACACAGTATTATTATAGTTTGCTACACTCAGTTTGTATTTGAACTACTTGTCATTTCTTTTTTTTTTCTTTTCATTTCTTGTCTCAGAACTTCATAAATGTTTCAACTTCACAGGTTCTACCAACGAAAACTGGAGCTGACCACAATACAACAGTATTATTTTAATTATTATGATAATAAAGGTGATTAAGCTGGCAGATTCATAAGAAATAAGTCTTACATTCTTCGTTCCAGCAGAAGGTGACCAACTGGCAGAACCATTCGCGCCCCAGGAAAAAGTGGTCAGTGCCAGTTCATCCGTCTTTGCATTCTGAGTTCAAATTCTGCTGAGGTTGATCTTGCCTTTCATCCTTTTAGGGGTTGACAAAAGAAGTACCAGAGAAACACTGGGGTCAATGCAATCAACTAGTCCCCACCCCTAAAACTTCAGACCTTGTACCAATACAGGAAAGAATTATTTCTTCCAGCAAATTGGTCGAATCGTTAGTGTGGCAGATACTTAACAACCTTTCTTCCAATTCTTTAGGTTCTGAATTCAGATTCCATCAGGACCAACATTTACCTTATCAATTAGATAAATATTTGGGGGGGGGGATCAATGATTCCAACTAATCCACACCATTCAAAATTTCTGGCCTTGTGCCACAATTTGAAACCAAGTAAAAAGCACCCAGTACACTCTGTGGAGTGGTTAACATTAGGAAGGACATCCAGCTGTAGAAACTATGCTACAAAAGACAATGAAACCTGGTGTGGCCCCTGGTTTTATCAGCTCCGGTCAAACTGTTCCACCCATGCCAGCATAGAAAATGGACGTAGGATGATGATGATTATGATTTCTTCCAGTTTTTGACATCAGCTCACATCCCACTGATGTCCACTTTCCCTTCCAGCCTTTTGGGGTTGGTGAAATACCAGCCAAATACTTGGGGTAGGGTGGGTCAATGGAATCAAATAATGCCCCTTCCCTCAAAACTGCTGTTCTTATGCTGAATTAAAATGTTAGTCTAATTTTGGTAACAAGGTGAGGAACAACTTAATCCAAATTCAAAGTGAGTGCATCAAAGCTTTATTTTTTGGTGAGCAGCAGAAACGAAAAGCAAAAAAGGAGAATAAACTGTCTTGCCTCTCAACCAACCCCAAAATCTGAAACAGGAGAACAAAATATCAAAGCCAATGGTCGACAACCTTTCATCCAGTCAGCCTGTAGGGGACTTCAAGTACATAGAGAAAAAAACATTTTCCCCCAGAATGGCAATTAAAAAAATATATAAAATAAGGCATGTTAGAAAGCAAAATATTTTTGAAAAGTGGCAATACTAACAATGAGAGGATGCTTTTAAATACTTGAAAATTTTTTTTTTAAAGTGTTTTGTCTGGCAGCAGAAGAAAATTACAAATGCTAAAAAATAAAATACATACAAAGAAAAAGAGAATATGTAAAAAGTTTATTTTAAACTTGATTAACCACAATATAGAGTTGAAAAAATAAAATTATCCATTAATATTTATATCTCTTGGTCCTCTCTAAATCAAGGGAAACATTAATTTCATAACTAGGCACTTTTATTTATTTATTTCTGTGTGTGTGTGTGTGTGTGTGTTTACAAGTAACAGTTTGCCAGTGACTTCAAAGTTTCACCTCACTTGTAGTTCTAGTCTCCAGACAACTAGTAAGCCAAAACTGCAGTCATTATCAACCTTTTTTTCTTCCAAAATTTGTTACTCTACTAAAAGGTATCAAGTGATCCTTCAGTTAACATTAAATTGTTTTAATACATAACTTCATATAAAAATAAACATTAAAATATTTAAAGATACAGATAAGGAAATAATTTTATTAGCAAACGCAAGATAATGCTAATAATATAGGATGAACAGGATAAACTATCCATATTTTGCAGAAAAATCTGTTGGCGACCAGCCATGAAACTCGGATGACTTTCAGCATAAGTTGAATTAAAATATTTATTTTTGCGTATTTGAGTATAAATACATATATGCATATGAGAATGTGTATGCAAGTACAGTTGTGTATATGTATGTACAAATACAATATGTGCATGATGAAAGAGAAGAAGAGAATGAAATGAAGATGTTATTATTTCAGTAATTGCTGTTACAACAAACAGTATAAGCTGTATACATGTGATTTCAGGTAAAAAAAAAAAAAAGAATTAGACAATTGAAAGTTTTGGGTCATGCTTATAGAAAAGTAGATGAAATACTGCAAACAGGGGTTAGCTGAAATCCCTAACGGGTTCAGATTGCCAGACTAGTTCCACACAAAATCATGCTATTGTAAAATTGGAAATGCAAGCCCAAAAAAAGTCAGAAGGTGCCTAAAATGCCTTTATTTTTTATCTCTTTCTCTCTTTTTTTTTTGTTTGTTTTTATTCTGGTTTTAACAACAAATAAAAGGATGCTTACCTGTTTTACGTAATGGAAAATCATCTTCATATTTCCCGAGTAGAGGTGATGGACCATAGGGTGGTGACAAACCACTTTGTGGAGGAGAATTCTGTTCGACTGACCCTGGGTGACCCACCCTAAATATTAAAGAGAAACATGCATTAAAGAAAATAAAACTGATTGTTACTCAACAATGATTTTAAGCTTTTATTCTTTTTTACAGGCACAAAAACTCAGAGTGGATGACATCTTATAAGCTGAAGCAGACTCCAAAGTGACTTGTATTGGTCTGCATCAACAGGACATTGCAGTCAGTAAAATCAAAGAGTATAGTCAACTTTTTCCTGAAGGATTCCATCTGAAATATTGGACTTTCCATTCCTGGTGGAAAGTTCATTGGACTCCTTATCAATTTTATGAAAAAACAACTATTTTAAGTTTTTAAAAAAATTTTTTTATTTTATCTCACTTATCTTATTAACCCTATATTTCTGACCAAAATACACCCCTTATGTGTTTCAATTAATTTCTAACGTAATCATAAATTTAGTCTGGTTTCATTAAACAACGATAACTTTTTTATTTATCAATATATTAACGTGAATTTTGGAAGATAATTTAATGAAATGTTCTCAACCAATTCTATACTATAATTTTTGTCACAAAGTGACTCTAATTGCAGGTAGATACAGGTAAATTCAACAAAATATAAAATTATTAAAATTTTGTTCAAACATCGCTATAGAAAATGGGTTATTAGCTAATATTCAATTGGGTATACAACAAAATTTTACGATTGAATTTGTTATTCTGGGTAACTTTCTGATACCCATAATAATATTTATGGCAAAATAGTCTTAATTTCATTTAAGGTTGTGGGAAACCACTAACTATCCTTTCTTTTGCTTTGTTTACATTTAGCGTAACGGTTCGTTTCCGCCGTAATGATTTCAAATAGGCTCATTCGAAAAAGTAAAAAGAAATAGTCTAAGGCTTTACTCTCCTGGGAAAGTCTGTGGCTTGGTCCAGTTTCTTCAGAAAAATCACCGAAAGAAACAGTTTTTCAATTTTCACTCCATTCAGGTGCCAATTCATTTTCTTTATCGCTGTCGGAGCTCTCGGATTCACTGTTTTCACTTTCGGAAAATGAAACATCAGATTCATTATCAAATACCACGTGCTTTTTTTTTTTTCAGTCATAGAGTTAGATTTATCAAGGTCTTCAGTAGAAAATCCTTCGAATTCTGACTCGCTGCTTGATATAATGAAATTCGTATCCATTTTTTGTCAGAATTACAAATTTTGAAAACACAATAGGAACAAATTTCGGAAAAAAATCTCCCAAAATTCACGGAATTAAAATTACACTTCGATCATTGTACAAAACTGTAGATGAACTGTTTACGAAGTATAATCACGTGTTTTCACGAATGTACTAAAGAGATTTGCTCTGATATTCTCATTTAAATATGAATAGGTAAATATGGGCGGGTTTGGGCGGTTTGGTCTCATAAACCAAAATTTTTTTCGGGCGGCTTTGGGCGGTTTCGTAATGAAAGGGTTAACTGGATGAGAACTAAAATTTGATCATCAGTTGAAATGGTAGAGAATCCTATGTAATTCGTTGGTTGAATTTGTAGGGAGTTTTATTCAAGGAAATTGAGTCAACTAAACCGAAATACCTCACTTAACCCTCTTATTACCATATTTCTGCTGGTAATCACTGGAGAATGTAGGAAAATAACTGCCATTATTAAGCAACTGGGACATACATTAACTCAAAATTTAGGTTACTTTAAAAGAAGAAAGTTTGTGTCATAAAAATAGGGATGCTCTCAGAAGGATGGTATGAAAAAGATATAGCATACAGAAGCTGTCTTCTGCAGAGGACAAAGCTGGGTGTCTGATATGATGTGCATTCAAACACCAACGCCTAATCCCTTAGCAGTTTCAATACTTAAAATTATCCTTTAACTCATGTAAACAATGAAATGTGGAATATTATTATAAATGTTTGCCTGATCAGATTGGAGCCTGGTGCAGCCAACTGGCTCACCAGTCCTTAGTCAAACCGTGCAACCCATGCCAGCATGGAAAGCGAACGTTAAACGACGACGAGGATGATGATGTTTCAGCCTTAGTTGAAAATACAGTCAGAGCCAAATGCTTACATCAGCATTGGTTTAGGCTGTTCTCCCTCTGGTGACATTGGTTGTCACATTCCATTGTCTTCTGTATAACAATGACAAAGAAAACTGGTCAACCTTATTGTTGTCCAAGTTTCACCATGTGGACTGGATGTGTTCTATGATGAGAGGTTGTCTAATGTAAGAACTAAAAGTTTCTCTCCCTCTTGTACCAGTTCTTCTTCATAGTTACACTCCTTCTCACATGAGTAGCCTATGATGTTGCTTGCAAAGTTCACATATCAACCATTACAGATTATAAAAGATGCATTTTATATTACCGCCAGCAATCAAAGATTGTTTCATGTGAGGAAAAACTAAAGACTTTCTACCATATAAATTCTTACTGAAAGTCACAACCTCTTAAATGATGCAACTTGCAGAATTCACATCTCACTCACATCCATCTTAGCAAACAAGTTTTCTTTTTCTCTTAATTTATTCTGCATTTTCCTGTTCAAATTATTTTATTCAAAAGATTTTTCAGCCTTCCATCAACTCTAAAAGAATGTTAGTACCAGCTATTATCATTCACGAACCAGCTCACATTATTGATTCATTCAAATCTCAACATTCACACATATCTAATTCTTCCTCTGCTCCTGTTTGCTCTTCTGCAAACGACCCAAAGGTTCAGTGGTACAGTCTTTCAAAGGTTCAGTGACACAGGTGTTCATGTGGATTGTTGAGTATCAAATTAGTAAGAGAAAAAAACCAAAAAAAAACCCAGAAAGTATCTAAACATATTCTAAACTGTAGTCTTTGGAAATAATGGAAAGAGAAATATTTCTAAATTCTTCTTATTATTATTATTCTAGGATAGCAAATTGGCTGAATAATTAGAATATTAGATAAAATGCTTTGCAGTATATGTTCCAGCTCTTTACATTCCCAGTTCTTATTCCACCAAGGCCAACTCTATCTTTCATCCTTTTGAGGCTGATAAAATAAAGTAGCAATCAGTGGCACTGACATAACCCCTCCCCACAGAATTACTGGCCTTCTATCTAAATTAGAAAGTGGATAGAGAAGGATTGAGTACTGCACTAGAGTTCAATGGGCAAAGCTCATGGTTGGATAGGTTTTGTGTTCAACATAGTAAAAGATCAATAACAGTGCTTCTAGCAAAGTTTTCAGAAGCAGGAGGTTATTATTAGGATCTATGCAGAAGATGTAGTGGTGGTCACTGAAGGCTTAAAAAAGATTCAAGCAAGTGTTTATTTGTGATTAGTTACACTAACTTTGAGATAACATTGCTATTTAGCCCCAGGTCAGCCCTGACAAAGAAGACCTACGATCAAAGCCATCCCAAACTTGCACTTCCTGTTTTTTGTGCTCTTCCTGTTTTATGAGGGTGTGATTTAAGTGAGTTTGGTTGAGCAACTTGGTGTGGAAGCTACAGTGATAGGCTGATAGGTGGTTACGGTCAGACAGATTACCGTTCTTCAAGACATACTTTGCTGTATTTTCATAGAGATACAATCTAGAAATAAGAAGTTGCAAGTGAGGATGGAGTCCAATTAAAGAGTGGTTGCTTCATTAGACTGAAGTAACCACAGAAAAGTCTGTAAACTTGTCAACTATATGCACAATTATGAATGAGTGTGTTTGCAGGTAAACAGAAAGCAGGGTAGGCAGTATATATTGTGGCTTTATCAGTAGATGTGATGTTTATAGGGTCATTTTCATTAAAGAATGGCAGGTAAATAGTTTCTAAAAAGTTAGCAGAGACCACTTTTGTAAGAACCAATGAAGCTCAGCTGTAATTTCAGAGGTAACACAGTCTGTGCAATGAATATATTCTTCACTTTCTTGGAAGCACAGCAATGTTGAGTGGAGAGTCAGTTTGTAGGCACAATAAATGGCTACAAATTGATTTGTAACAAATAAGAATTAATAAGATATGAAGAAAGCGACTAGTTTAGTATCTACCATAAACCTCTTGAAAATTCAAGATTCATTTTTTTCAAACAAAGCAGATATAAAAATAAAATAAATCTAAAATGATTCATAACAAACATCTTGGTTGTAATAGCACTGTGTCTTAACCGATGTTCTAGCAAAACACTCTACATCCAAACTTGTGTTTACATGAGTAACAGGCATTTCTGTTGGGGAAACTTTATCCATAGATACTTGATCTTCCTACTGCTAACAATACGGTTATGAAACAGGAGTGACATTTGCCAGTAAGTCCAGCAAACCAACTTATGGGAGTTTCTCTAGGGAAATAACAGAGTTACAGAAACGTTTTACTCATGACTAAGTGGTCCCTAATTCAGCATGTTAACCACTCAAATATTTGCAATATCTAATCTACATGTGGAAAAAACTTACCAATGCCGGAACTGTGGTGGAGAGTTTGTCATGTTGCTTGCTGCTGCTTCTCTCTGTTTCTTTGTCAGGACAAATTCTTGTAACTTTTGTTTCACCTCAGTAGAAGCTATAGCACCTAGAAGTGAAAGAAGGTTTAAAATATAAAAATGAAGAGGGGGGGGGATGACTAGTTTCAGCTTTTGTAAATTAAAAAATTGATTCTTTCTCTCTTTAAACCTTTCTATCTTCACAAAGATTCTCTCAGCAGTACCATTACAGTTGGATAATTATAGATAACCATTCTGATTGACTCTCAATGCCAATGATTTTAATCTGTGCAAAAACTGCTACATAAAGATATTGTAAATGTTGTTAGAAAGTGAACCTTTTCAAAATCACAGCTGCTGATCAATGCTCATAATGAAAAAACAGTTGCTAAAGTAAATATTGAAAATAAAATAAAAGAGATTTTGACATGTTATTTTAACCCATTAAGACCCACTGTCCTATAAACAGGACACTAAATGAGAACATTAAATAAGCTATATCACATTGTCTCAGTGTCCTATTTATAGGACATCGAGTATTTCCATTTCTACTTGAAATAAAGGAATTTTTAATAATTATTTCTTTCATTTTAACCTATTTTCAATAATCTGTAAAAATTTAAAAGCAATATTCAAAAATTTAAATACTCTGGAACTTAATGGGTTAAAGTATTTTTGATTTATAAACATATTTTTAGTGTAGCTAACTTAACAGACAAACTGTAACTAATCAATAAAAATATTTTAAAGAATCCTCATTGAAATGTCTTCCATAATAGAAGACATTAACTACAGAGTGTTATGCTCAAAGTCAATGAATGAGGTTTATTAAATAAACAGGGTTTTATAACCAAACCATCCATGTATATAATAAACACTGTTTGTTACAAACTATTGAACTGAAAAAAACTAATCACTTGCCCAAGGTACCATGCATTGGGACCAAACCCCAGGGTTGGGAAGCAAACTACTCAAGCATGCCTGTGCCTAGCAATAAGAGATTAAAACAAAAAGTATGTATTAATTATAGATCAAAAATCCAGTTTAATTCCAATCAACTGCTACATGTCCAAATCCTTTTCTCAGAACATTCCAGATGCATGAGAAATGGTGCTTGGCATTGTCTACCATATAACCATCTTGTGGTGTGTGTGTGTGGGCTGGTTGCATAAAAAACTTTATGGATGCTTGTCACCCAGGCAACTAAGAAAACACAACTTTACAGGACCAAATTGTTGACCTCAGATCCTCCATTGTTAATCAAAATTTTAAATAAATTGCTTAACACTTTCATTACCATATTTATTACACAGCCTTCCTCCTCTCCCCTCCTCCTCCTCCATCTTCATTGTCATCATCATCGTCATTATTATTATCATCATTATTATTATTTTTATTTTATGTCCAATTCTTTTTGTTTGCATGGGTCAGGTAGAATTTATTGAGGTAGGTATTCTTCAGCCGATGCCCTTCCTGTTGTCAGGCAACACAGCATTTTTCCATGGTTGACATGTTTCTTATGGAAGACTGGCAACAAGCAACACCACTTGTATGATGGTGATGCTCATTTACAATCAACTCATAATCTAAAGACAAGGGTACAAACAAACATGCATACACATGTACACACACATGCGCGATGGGCTTCATTCAGTTTCTGTCTGCCAAATCCAGTCACAAGGTTTTGGTCAATCTGGGACTTTCGTAAAAGACAGTGGCGCAAGCTACCCTGAAGTGGGACTGAACCTGAAACCACATGGTTGGAAAGCAAGCTCTATATCCGCACCTTAGTTTCAATTAATTTTGTTTATTAAAATTACCTATAATTGATGCATTTTGTCATAATTAAAGCAGAAGTTTCAAATATAAATTAATATGAAATCTTGAAGTAATTCAGACCCCCTCCCTTTAAAAAGGGAACTTGCATCATAGATCTTGAAGTGTTTACAGGTGAGTTGGTATAAAAAGGGTTAAGGTTTGAAAGCCTGCATGAATATACATTATTTACATTTGACGGATATTTGTCCTCATCCTGTTTGTTGTTGACAACGTTTCGGCTGATACACCCTCCAACCTACATTAGGTGACTTGGGGAAATTTCGAATCTGGGGTCTCGTTCCTAAGATATTTTTCAATATTATTATTATTATTATTATTATTATTATTATTATTCAGGTCACTGCCTGGAATTGAATTTGGAATCTTGGGGTTAGGAGCCCGCGCTCTTAACCTCTATGCTATATGCCCGAGTTCGATTCCAGGCAGTGACCTGAAAAATAATAATAATATACTAGCCTTTATGGAAAGGACCTCAAAAAAAGAGAAAGAAAGAATTAAAAGCAGAAGAACTTACTTTCTTCATCTTTATTCTTATTCTTTATTTTTTCTAAACGCTCCTTCTCCAGCATCTCCTTTTCTATCCGTTGCTGCTGTTCTTTCTTCTTCTGCTGCTCCATATATACCTACACAACAACAATAGCAACAACATTAATCATACACTCTTCAATCATTTCACAAAGTTTGGTACAACTTTTTTTTTTTTTTTTGCAGAATCAAAACAGATTGTGGATTGAAATCACATCGACAATTTATAAATTTCTATATTTCCAAATTATCAAACAAAACTATTTACAAAATAACATCATTGTCGCCATCATCGTCATCGTTCTAAAATCTTCTAGATTATTTTCTATGAAGTTCGTTCTTTCATTTACTTGCTCTACACTCAATTTTCTATGCATGCATAGAAGCATTCTTTTACAGTCAAATACTTTTTCTGTCACAAACCGTTATCTGTTTTCGAAGAAAAATATTTTCATTTTAACTCCACAAGTCTTCAAACACAGAGTCAGTGGATATTTTGTCAATAAAGTTCTCACAACCACAGATTGCAAGTGTCTTCTGCTACAGTTCCAGGCAGAAAGTCAAAACCTTGTTAATGAAATTGGTAGACAGAAACTGAAAAGCGCCAGAGCATGTGTGTCTCTTTACATTTGTGCTCTACAAATGTGAGCCTTGAATGACATTGTCACTTCTGTCACCAAATTATCCACTCACTTCATGCCTTCAAAGCCTACTTTGCAAACAGGTTATGACTGGTGACAGAAAAGGCTTCTGGCTATAAAACAATCTCTCAATAATATATTTGTTTAACCCAGGCTAGAAAGCAAAAGTGGATGCGAAGTGAGCAAATGAATGAGAAAATACACACACATATGGGTGTGTATTTGAGACGGGGGACATGGTTTTAAGTGAGATATTGAGAGGCTGAAATAAGTGAGATATTGAGAGGCTGAAATAAGATAGAGGGAGATGCACAAGTGCCTTACTATAGAGGGGACACATGGCTACTACACATTATGTAAGAGTGGGTGAGAGCAGCTGCAAGGATGGTAAAGATGGTAGTGATTAGGTGTTAGGTTGTACTCTTGAGGTGAATATAAGGGAAAATATAGACTGGATGAGATGAGGAGGAAAGAACAGATAATTTCGTAGAAGAGTGTAAGAAGAGAGTGACAAATACTTAGAGATTGGTTAAGGGGTAGATGCAAGTGATGAGAAAAGGGTGGAGGTATGGTTGATGGGAAATATAGTGGGGGAGGGGGGCAAAAGTGGCTCTGGAAGGAAGAGGTAACAGCAGCAGATAGATAGTAAGGAGATGATGTAGGAGTGAAAGTGAGAAGAGAGGGCAATGAATTGTGGAAGAGATGGTGGGGGGGGGTCTGAGGTACACAAGGCACTGGTTAATCTGGATGAACAGTTGAAGAGACTTGCACAGTGTACCATGGAGTGGGACTGAACCCACAACCATTTGGTAGAAAGACAAACTTCTTAACCAATTAGTCACCTCTACACTCATGAAATGCTTAAAAAGAAAATCTATTTTTGTTTTTTAAATTATTTTTCTGATCAAGCAAATTCTAGCAATGTCTATAAAAGCTCACCTCTCTCTCATTGTTCTGTAGAATTGGATTACATTTGCCTGTAAATTAGACTTATTTATGTACAAACTGGACATGCAGGTCTATTTTATTGAGCTTTTAATCAAAGACAGTCACAATTAGCAGAGCTGTCTGATGACATTTAAGAAAAGTAAATGGGTTAAGGGTATGATGTCATCATTTCTATAGAAGTTAAAGATGTGACAACAGATAAAGCCTCCCTCTCGCTTATACAATAGAGTTCATGTTGAGGAATAATTCCATGGCACAATTTAACTGAATCAATTCTTCCGGCAGTGCCAAGTAGCATCCAGCTATTTGTAAATGTATGCTTGCATTATGTATGTACAACATTTGTGGCATTTTAACATTGAATGCTGGTTATGGGTGGGTGAAATGCATCCACTATGAAACCCATCACTTCTATCTCTATTACCATCACCTACTAAAGGCCCAGAATCCTGACAGTCAATGTCACCACTTCTTCCCATATCGGTCCAAGGTCTTTCTTAGCCTTTGGTACCTTCCACTGTCAGCATCAGTATAAGTGTTTCCCCTGTATAGTTTGGTGAATTCATTTAATGTCCAGACAACAGAACATAGTCATCTCATTTGCTTCCATGCAACTCATTACCATATTATATCACATCCATTAAACAGGTTTGAAAGTTAAAGAAAATTCCAGAGCTGTCATGGAGGTAACATCCTCCTTGATTACTTTTACTTCATCACTTTAGCAAACCATAACCAAACACCTCTTGCACTCAGGCAACAGCATCTGACCACTGCTTCTAATGACTTTATTTCAGAAATGTCCAACAACAAACAACTTGGGTGCAACTGTCACATTTAAAATCCTGGTTCACTCGCCTTTCAACAGAGATTCCATAACACTTTTTTGTGTATTGCTTGCAATGAGTGAATCCCTAGGTTGTAGTGAGTAAAAAGGGCTTTAACCTCTAGTGACGCTGGGATTGTCTCTATTCAATTAATTATTAGTTCTTTGGTCTTTTTATTTACCATTATTCCCAACGCTGCCATCCTCATCTAACATCCATCTTCCAAACAGTGGACTGAATCAGGCTCCTATGTCTACTTTCTATGGCCACACACACATCATTATCATTTTATGGTTGTTTTTCCATGCTTGCATGGGTTGAATGAGTCTTCCCCAGCAATGTCCTGGCATTTGCTGCTGTTCTTTGTTATCCCCATTGTGAGATTCAACCTCCATTATTTCTTCTTCCATTTCCCCTTGTCTTCTTCTGCAAGTTCCTCCCATTCGGATTACTTAGACCATATTTATTCAACTGTCATCCTTCATATGCATTGAATATCTGAGCCCTTGTTGCAAGCTCCTCTCTCATACACCACATCCGATTCCACTTATATTCAGTTTTTCTCTCAGCTCATTTCTCTTCCCTTCATTCGTGCACATTAACATCACACATTCAACATTGGCCGCTCATTTTGATTATGTCTTTATTTGATTGCTATTTTACCAAAAAGGTAAATTCAATCAGAACATGATTTAAACTTGATTTATGAAGGGATGTGACTAAATATCGCAACTGAACAACTTATCTAGTATTTTGTCTGACGCTAATGGCCTTGCCGATTTTATCACTCAGCTGGTATTGAAATATTTTAAAGAAAAAAAAATCCTTCCAGAATGCACAGACATATACCAATATTTAAAGGACGTAAACAAAGATTATCTTCCCATCGACCGATATCTTGCAATTAGGCACAAATATTGATCACCGTCCACGAAACTGAGAACAAGATCCAAGGTAAGAGAACTCTTTCTTCGCTTCACGAGTGGAAAACAACCAAGTGGGAAATAAAATACGGTAGTTATGTCCCTTACAACTTCTCATCCTACACATTTTGATGATTACACGAAATGTTCACAATTACGTTCTTTCAAAACAATTTTTCATTTCTAACACTTCTTAAGCATAATATTCACAACCTCTTTTTTTTACAGATATAATAATTCTAGTCGAGTTTACTTTTTAATACACAGTCTCACTGTTTAAAATGTTTATACTACTCTACTTTCGGATTCTATCTACTTACCTAAATATCTATCTATCTATCTTATTAATATATATATATTTATCATCATCATCCTTTAATACTCATTTTTCATGCTGGCATGGGTTGGACGATTTGTCCAGGTTCCAGTCTGAAGAAAATGAGTAAAACTAAAAACAGAGAAAAAGAGGCAGTGAGATATGAAAAATTGTGATTTAATAAAAACATGAACTAAAAAAAAAACAATCTCAATTTAAATTAGGAAAATATTTTAAGCATGTGGTAGTAGTGAAAAATTAGGCATTGGAGATTGGAGGAAGATGAACTGTGATATTAACAGTGGCACTGATGTGAAATTAAAACAAAGAAATTGGTTCTTTTAATAATAATTAAAGGTAACAATTATGATGGCAACAATTTTAAAGCCCAACATTGACACAAAATTGTTGCTATTTATTTCTAGAAAATTTAGAAATTATCCCCTACAAAATCCATGGTTTTAAATTTATTATTGTAAATAATATTATTATTGCAAGGCAGCAAGCTGGCCAAATTCTAAGCCTGTTGGACAAAAATGCTTCGTGGCATGTCAGAGACCGAAGAAATGGCTCTTTACATTTCAAGTTCAAATACTGCCAAGGTCAGCTTTGCCTTTCATTCATCTAGGGGCTGATAAAATGAGTACCAGTCAAGTACAGAGGTTGATGTAATCAACTATCATACCCCCCACCCCCCAAACTGTGGCGAAATTTGAAACCATCATTATCATATTATAATTCAGTTTGTTACTCCACAAGTAAGGAGGCGCATTACACTATATTTGGCTGATATCATTATTAAGGCAGCGAAGGCATTTTTGGGGGAATAGAGCAACTGTGGTGTGTTTTCAAAGATGAAGATATATCCAGAAAAGGAGGGGCTGATTTGAAGATTTTGGTGAGGATAAGGGCTAATTGTAGGGTGGATTGTTTGAAGGAACTGAAAGAAGAATTGTCAGACTAGCAGCTTGTTTGCTTGAAGCAAGTGGGGATATTATTATTATGTATGATAGTGAGTGTAGCAGAGCAAGATAGGGATAATGTTGGAGGAGAGAATGTGTGAAGTGTAGAGGTGGAGTGAAAGCAGGGAACGGGCAAGATTTCCACGGGAATACAATTCACAGAATCCTCATGGTTGTAAAATTGGTAGGGATTTTTTGAAGCGAGAGTCTAGAGGATAACTGTGCCAAACAATTTGCCAATAACTGATGTAAGGTTCAGTTTGTACACAGTAACCAAAATGAAAGTGTGATTTCCATTTGTTGAGGTCTGTGCAATAAACATTAAATTCGAATGTGTTGAGATTAGATTTTTCTCAATTTATACCTCATTTTTAGCCATAGAATTACATCCATCATTAAACACGAAAAATTAGGCAATAATTTACAATTAACCCTTTCGTTACCAAACCGCCCAAAGCCGCCTGAAAAAAATTTTGGTTTATGAAACCAAACCGCCCGAATTTACCTATTCATATTTAAATGAGAATATCAGAGCAAATCTCTTCAGTACATTCGTGAAAACACGTATTATACTTCGTAAACAGTTCATCTACAGTTTTGTACAATGATCGAAGTGTAATTTTAATTCCGTGAATTTTGGGAGATTTTTTTCCGAAATTTGTTCCTATTGTGTTTTCAAAATTTGTAATTCTGACAAAAAATGGATACGAATTTCATTATATCAAGCAGCGAGTCAGAATTCGAAGGATTTTCTACTGAAGACCTTGATAAATCTAACTCTATGACTGAAAAAAAAAAGCACATGGTATTTGATAATGAATTTGATGTTTCATTTTCCGAAAGTGAAAACAGTGAATCTGAGATCTCCGATAGCGATAAAGAAAACGAATTGGCACCTGAATGGAGTGAAAATTGAAAAACTGTTTCTTTCGGTGATTTTTCTGCAGAAACTGGACCAAGCCACAGACTTTCCCAGAAGGGTAAAGCCTTAGGCTATTTCTATTTACTTTTTCGAATGAGCCTATTTGAAATCATTACAGCGAAAACGAACCGTTACGCTAAACGTAAACAAAACGAAAGAAAGGATAGATTGTTATTTCCCACAACCTTAAATGAAATTAAGGCCTATTTTGCCATAAATATTATTATGGGTATCAGAAAGTTACCCAGAATAACAAATTCTATCGTAAAATTTTGTTGTATACCCAATTGAATATTAGCTAATATTTTCTATAGCGATGTTTGAACAAAATTTTAATAATTTTATATTTTGTGGAATTTACCTGTATCTACCTGCAAATAGAGTCACTTTGTGACAAAAATTATAGTATAGAATTGGTTGAGAATATTTCATTAAATTATCTTCCAAAAATCAGATTAATATATCGATAAATAAAAAAGTTATAGTTGTTTAATGAAACCAGACTAAATTTATGATTATGTTAGAAATTAATTGAAACACATAAGGGGTGTAATTTGGTCAGAAATATAGTAACGAAAGGGTTAAAGCAGTATTTGTACTTCTCACAGTGAGACCACGCATAAAAATGACAACATTTCAATGATATCATCTCATCTTCATACCCTATGTTTTTTGTTTCTCAAGACTTTCATGGCTTTGACATGTTTAGGTGACCAACTACAGATATAAATAGCCAAGCATGTGCAACAGTCTTCATCTTATTAGATGTCCTTCCTTGCAGCGAGAGAGGGAGAGAAAGAGGCAGGGAGGATGAAGATAAGTATTTAAAGAAAGAGTCGAGTGACAAGATCAGCACAAAAAAACCTACTTTGATGTGTTCTTGCAGTTTCTTTTCATGTTCTTGAGCAAGCTGCTTCTGCTGCTGCTGGAACTGGTGCAGCAGCATCTCTTGCTGCAGCTGGTATTGCTGTTTCATCGAAGCAAGTTGTTGCTGGAACTGCTGGTCTGTAAGGATGTTACCAGGATATGTCTGCACTGCCTGTGCTGTTGTGGTCGGTGCAGACCGCCGTGCAACAGGAGGAGAGGGTGGAAGATCTGCAACGGAACAAAATTAAGACTTAGAAATGGTGTGTCACAAGTGGAATAACAGAAATAAATAAATAAAAAGACTTGAGTTTATAAAAGAAAAGTTAAATGAAAGTTGCAGGTTAAATGAATTGCCATGGAAACGTGACTGGAAAGTACAATTAACTGCAGTGGAATTTGAAATCAGAACGGATGTCAAAAATGTTCTTTGCTCCACCATTCCTGGTGCAGCACCATTACAAGGACAACAACAACAACAATGATGATGATAATGGTTTCTTTCATTGCTTCAATCCCTGCAATCAAATGATTAGTGCAGATTTCAATTCAGAAATGCAAGATACTATAATATGAGAAGCAAATTCATGTTGTTGTTGTTGCTGCTGTAGTGTTGATGATGATGATGATGATGGTGATGATGAAGGTTGATGTGAACCCAGATGTGAAGGGTGACAAAGTGTATTCCCTTCGGGATTTGAATACAAATATAATAGCATTTAACTCTAAATTTTTGGCTTTTTGCACAAAACACACCAACTTAACATTAATAAGAGTGATAAATATATTTGGAAAAACAATTTTCTTTCAATCTTTTAATTTTCAGTTTGTTTATGTTAGCAACATAACAAAAACCAAAAAAAGCACAACGCTATTGCTTGAGCCAAAATGTGCAGAAGAGATCAACTGCACCATAATAATATAAACAGATCAGGGAGGGGAAAGAAATCATGCAATATGTTAAGAGAAAGTACACAAAGTACATCCTGTTGTGTTTTCAGGTTACTATCACCATAACAAAAGAAAACAGAAAGTGCACACATTTGTTTTGTGTAGATGTCAAAATGATGAAATGCAAAGTCAAGCTCAGCGGAATTTGAACTCACAACGTAAAGACAGACGAAACATCGCTAAGCATCTTAACGTTTCTGCCAGCTCACCACCTTTGACTTTGAGTTTATCAAATCTGCGACTAACATCGTTAGGAGTTTATCATTTCCTGCCATAATTATTTCCAGGAGCTCAATACCTCATCCCCGTGCTGATATTACAAGAGGGTGACACTGGCCAAACAGACAGGCTGCAAACGGTAATGCTTATATACCCAATGCAGATATTGTGTTGTACCACTGGATACAATACTTAGCTCTGCTTCTTTTAAGACTAACCATGCAAAAAGGAAAAAAATTGCAATCCATTATTTATTCTTTTTATTCTTTTACTTGTTTCGGTCATTGGACTGTGGCCATGCTGGAATGCCACCTTGATGGGTTTAGTTGATCAAATTTATCCCAGCACCCATTTGCTTCAGTCTGATGGTAATTCTCTCAGTCTCTTTAGCTGAACTGCTAAGTTATGAGGCCATAAACAAACCAACACTGTCAAGCTCTGTGTGTGTGTGGGGGGGGGGTGATGGATACAAGCACAAATATGCACATGCACATATGCACACACACACACGCCCTACCAGGTTCACTCAGAAGATATTGGTCCACCCAGGGCTACAGTAGAAGGCACTCCCCAATGGTGTTGTGCAGCAAGACAGAGCCTTAGACCCTAGGGTTGTGAAATGAAATTCATTGCACAACCATTTCTCTGCTCTTAAAAATAAATGAATCGCTTTTCTATTATGAGACACTGGAGGTCGCATTGTTACAGAATACAGAATTAATCCTTGAGCAGGATGTCAATTTTCATTCAAGATGGCGCAGAGTTACAGGAATTTATCACATATTACAAGTACATAGTTTCTCACCCCCACCAAACACACACACCACCACAAAAAAAAAAAAAATAAATAAAATATGTAGTAAAACCAAGTAGGATTTGAACTCAGAGAATCAGACTCTGTTAGTCTACCATTTCCAAGAACTTCCATTACACAAATTGATAGCAATGAATTTGTGGATTTAACACAAATTGTAGTCAAAAGATTCTCCCTAACCTCAAATATCAGAAAATTTCAGAAGATAAATGCATTTCATTTCGTATACCACCACCCTAACCACCACCACCACCACCATTCTTGGACAAAAAGACAATAAATCATTAATTCTTTCTTAGTTGTTACGAGTCAAATAATATCTTCTGGGGACTCAAGCCACACTCACCAAAGATTACATCTCTTCTTCAAGAGACTTATTTCCATCAGCTCGCTTAACATGGGAATGATTTTTTTGATAAATGGTAATTTTTTTTTTGTTCTTTAAAGGAAATATTTTTTTTGTGTCTTTGTCTCATAGCCGTTTAAGATAAATGGAAAAGTTTAATGGGAATTTTAAATACAAACAAGGTCCCTTGTAAATCATTCCCCTGTCACACAGCTGAGAGCAGGATAATTGCCATAGTTGCTCATTAGAAAAAAAGCAAACAAGCCTGCATATATATATATATATAGGGAGAGAGAGAGAGAGAGAGAGAGCATCACATATTTATATTATCATGTAGTCTGGATATACTATTCTTGTTATATTGTCCAGGCCAGAATAGGCAGCAGACTCTTGCTGTTGTTGGTTTTATTAATTTTGATGTTTGGCCCTTACCCCACTCACCAGCTCCAGGTAATTAAGTTGATGATTTAGTAACAAGTGCATTAACAAATATTAATCAAAGAGAATTTATTTAATAAAAAAATAGAACACAGTAGAGAGTGAGTTTGGTTTTTGGCACTGAGGGGGGATAGCTTTGGACATGTTTCAGTCTTATTGATTCTCATCAGCCAAACAGTCTGACTGCTACAGTTACATTTTTAGAATGACAAGAGAAGTATATAAGATTTCTATGAAAGAACATCAACGCTTTAATGGTGGGGAAAGGGTTGCATGATTGTGACACCGAAGCAAAAGATAAAAGATTTTTTTTGTTTTCCTTAAGAGTAATTTTTATATTAATTTTCATTTTAAATAAGTTCAAAATCTAAGTGCCATGAAATGTTCCCTTGGCATTTGGCATGAACATAAATTCATCCAAGATTCTGGCATTGTTGTTGTCAAACGAATATACATCCAGAGCTTATACAGAATATACATCTGTGCTTCTAAACAATTATCATCATCTTTCTCATCTGATGATGAAGCTAAGTCAAACGACTTCATCGCTGTCCAAAAATCTTTCCTTTGTCACTTGATTTCTCCTGTCAATAAGGGTTACTTGTGCTGAGGCACTTGCGTATCAACTGAGGATGGCCATATCCATGTAAAATTTCAAAACCATTTATTGATGATGTCCACCCTTTGGGGTTAAATGAATAATTTTAATGAATGATGAATGGGGGTGGGGTTTACACAAAAGATTATAGTTGTACGAAAGAAACCCCCTCATTAAGTACTGGCATCATCATTATCCTCCTCCTCCTCCTCATTTCTATCTTTATTTTTCCATGCTTGCATGGAGTGAACAAGTCCTCTCCAACACAGCATCCCACCACTTGTATTTCTTTGTCATCTTTTTTGTATAGTTTCAGCTTCCTAAGATCAACTTTCACCACTTCTCTTCAGGCCTTGGTTTTCCTCTTCCACTTGTTTCTCTTTCCACCAGAATCTCCTGGTTCCTCTTCCTGTCATCGATCCATATACACAATAGATCCATACCACCGTACCCATTGCTCTTGCACACTACCCAGTTTTTCACTTACCTTGTCATTTGTACTCACTTTATTTCTTTCCAACCTTCGCACGTTCTCTGCATTTAGCTCCCATGTCCCAGCATGGAAAATGGATGTTAAATGATGATGATGATGATGCCTCACTATCATGCAACGCTGCAGTCTGTACACATGCATAATATGATCCACTCTTCACTCACAGCAAGAATTCAATGTTGTCAGCAGAGATAATAAACCCCAGGATGTTTCCCACTAAATTCTAATTCAGGCCACAATGCTTTCAGTATGCCTCCCCCACCACTACCACCACTGCTGATTAGGTCACCCAAGGAACAGACACTGTCAACAATATTTTGCAAGCCTTTAACCCTTTTGGCACCAACCTGCCTGAAACCACCTCTGTAGTACAAATGTCTTGTTTTCATAAGTTTTGAATTAAAATCTTCCACCAAACCTTAGTCACAATTTATGTTCCTAACACCAGCTTAATGATAACAAAGTTATTTTACTAAATTCTTTGTTATATTCAAAGTAACTGAAAGAAACACAGAACATCTCAACAGAAATACGGTACTGAAAGGGTTAATGGTTTTCAATGTAGCAGACAGAGCTCATTGTCTCATTCTACCCCAGTCAGTATTTTCAGTTGATTGTTGTAACCTTGAACACAAGAAAATTTCTTTTTTTCTTTCTTTACAGTTCCATTCAAATATTTTGCCATAATATTTGGGTGGCACAGTACAGAGAGAATCATTCTAACATTTAGAATTTGAAACCTTAGATCTCAGTACCTGAAGTAACAGAACGTTATTTGAAAGAAGAGAAGCAAGATGTATTTTAACAATTGAAAATCATTGACATGGATGTTAACATTTTCAGATGAGCAAATAAATCATCATCATCATCATCATCATCATTCAGTGTCTGTTTTCTATGCTGGCATGGGTTGGATGGTTTAACTGGAACTGGTAAGCTGGAGAGCTGCACCAGGCTCCAGTCTGTTTTGGCTTGGTTTCTACGGCCGGATGCCCTTCCCTTAATGCCAACCACTCCGAAAGTGTAGTGGGTGCTTTTTACGTGTGACTGGCACAGGTGCCTTGTACATGTCACAACTACGATTTTGCTTGGCCTGAGTCAATCGAAACCAGTTAAACACTTCATATCAAAAAGTATTTAATGAGTTTCAATGATTAAAATACCCCATCTAACTCTTTTTTCAAATAATTTTTATGTTACTTTTGGTGTTTAGATTATATATCATCATCATCACCATGATCATCATTTAATGTTTGGCTTCTATGCTGGAATGGTTTGAATGGTTCCAAGGGATGAGACAAGTCAGAGTCCAAGGACTGCAGCATGCGTTTCCAATGTCTACTTTGGCTTCGTTTTGATGGCTGGATGCCTTCCCCAACACCAACCCCTAGCACTAGGAATGATCTTCTGGCAACCTGACTCTTGTAACTCAGTGAAAATAGGAATGGACAAGGATTCTAGAAAAGGGGATGAAAATACAGAGAATATATCAGGATTTATTCAATAAATATTCTCCCTCTCTCTCACACACATACACACACACAGCCAGTTTCACATTTGATTTTCAAAAGTGTGTGCCATGTGGAACTGTATTGCAAAGTGTGTCTTGGTAAAATTTGTTTTTATAGAAAGATTGTGGCTAAGGATGCTGTTACTTAAGGTTACAGATTGATAGGTTGATTGAGTGTGGTCACATGGTAAGGTAAGGAATTTTTGGTCAGTTTTCCACTTCATTCATGTGTTGAGGTCATGTGACAACCTTGCAAGAAAGCTTTTGCCCAATGGAGATGTAATTTGACAGAAAATAACTATGAAAGGTGAAAGTCACATCTGGATTGAGGTCTGTTTTAGCCTTTCCATTGTATCCATGTGCTACATGAAATTAAGTAACACCTACACCCCCCACCACCACACCTTGTTACGTAATGTTCTGAAAAAGCAAAATACAAATGTAGAGTGCAGGAGTTTATTTTGTCTGGTCCGGTGACCCTCGAGCTTCCATGGTATGCAGCCACTTCTTTAGACGCATGAGGTCCAGTTTGACCGACCAAAAGTAGTAGATGCATACAATGGAAACTTCCAGGCTGCTGGACTGGTCTAAATGGTGTGTGTGTGTGTGTGTGTGAGAGTGAGAGAGAGAGAGAGAGGAGAGAGAGAGAGTACTTATCATTTTAGATCAGAACATACCTAACACTGAAGTCCCATACAAAGTGTGCATACTTACTAAAACATGAGGATCTCAGCTGCTCAAAAATTGAAGACATTTATTTACCAGTTCAATCGAAAAAGATTACAAAAGTTATGTTTCAATAAGAAAGATTGTTCATATTGAATACGAAAATTGAGGAACACACACATACACACACAAGAATGAATAGAGAAAACCTTGTTTCTGTACAATTTCTCCAAAAAGACACCGTTTAACCATTAGTTAAGCATTCTACTAAAGAAATTCTATGCTCTAAATATTCTTTGAAATATTCTTAAAGCTCTAATGTCCCCTGCTGTTCAACCCTGTACTTACAGCTCCAAATGTGAGTTTAAAAGACACAGAGTCGGGTTACAGAGATCTCTGTAATCTTATTACTGTTTCTGGGTGGAGCAACAAGGAGAGGGCAAAAGAAAATCTTTCTCATCTTCTAGCTTTGAATGAATTCCACATTTCTGTGAAATAAGATACCATTCTCCATTGTCACTGGTGGAAGACGGGGGATTAGTCTCTCAAGTCAATGCACGCACACACACACACACACACACACACACAAATACCAGCAGCACATTTGAGTATCTTGAATGTCAAGGTTCAAGGGTAGCAACAGACTAACTGGGTCAAACATGTGGGAAAAACATATCGTAAGTAAATAGATTAATGAATAAACAAACAAAAAGTCAATGATCTTTCATGGAATTCAGCACTTGTCACCATTTGGAATCTTTTCATTGGAAGTTGCCGGGGATCTTTCAACAAAATTAACTTTAAGAATAAAAAGGAAAAGACAAAAAAAAACATTGGCTTTTTCGCTGTGCATGTATCATCAGCTAAACACCCACATCCTCACCCCCTATAATCCTCACTGTACATGTGAGGGGTAGAGTGTTGTTGTTGCTGCAAGCTTTAACCCTAACCCTAATCTTCCAACAGCCACAACTTTATTAGGACAAACCCCCACTCTTCCCCTACAAACCACTCTAAAAATACTCCTCAGGAACACCATCCCTACCACTCAACCCAGACAAACACAAAATACATTACAAAAATAGCAACCGAATCAATAACACTGTAGCCTCCCCAAAACTATTTGCAGCCCAGCATGTCTGTTTCTGCTGTTGTCACTTGCAGAACAAACAAGCGTCCAGAAACAAAATGGACACTGAACAATAAGCAAGACTGCCAAAGACTGCATCACATACCATGAAACACTATGCATTAGAGAACGCAGTGAAATCCTCAAACATGCACAAGTGTTAAATCTGTTGAACAGTTGCATTCACTGCAACACGAGGCATGCATGGCAAATAGTTACATTATGGGTAAGAGACTCCAATGAAGTCCCTGAGCAAACAAATATCTTGTGGGTTAATTTGGTAGACAAATTTATCCTTTACTTGTTTTAGTCATTGGAAGGTGGCCATGCTGGGGCACTGCCCCAGTATGGTCATAATCCAATACCTATTTTTAAAAATCTGGTACTTATTCAATCAGTCTCTTTTGCTTGAACTGCCAAGTTACAGAGGTGTAAACAAACCAATAGGAGGGGGGGCAGTGGAGTAAACACACACACACGACAAGCTTCCACAGTTTTTGTCTACCAGCAAATTCACTTGTAAGGCATTGGTTCATCTTGAACCAGAGTAGAAAATGCCCACCCAACATGCAGCGTAGTGGGATTGAACTCAAAGCCATGTACTTGCAAAGTGAGCTTCTTAACCATCGAGTCATGCCTCTGTCTACCTTGGCAGATTTTGTAATGTTGATAATGTGAGGCTTCTAGCAGAGATGAGCAAACAGAATTTCATGTGGTTTGGAAACAATAAGAAAACAGGTAGAATATGCTGATTTGCTTCAACAGTTCAAATTTTATTACAGCATTTTACCGTTATGCTGCACGGCTGATCAAGGGACCATAACCAACGGCTCCTGTTTGTCTGACAGTATTTTACAGTTGAGTGAGTTAGTAGTTTGAAGGACATCCAGCTATAAACTGAATTGTTTCATGGAAACCTGGTAAGATTGATATAAAACTTATTACTTGTTAGATCTTCCTGTAGAATCTCTTTTAAAAACATGATTTGAATTATTGCAACTGTTTCCAACCCATGCCATCATGGTAGGCAGATGTTAAATGCTAATGATGTTTCCATCTGTTAAATGTACCATAAAAACCATGTGGCTTTATGAATACCCACCTCGTATCGTTTTACTTATTTTCACTTAAATCCTGACGAAAGGCTTAGACATCATAACTACATTGTAAGCTATTAATGTTTTCTTTGAGCTTTTTTTCTTTTTAATTAAACAGTTTACAACATTACAGCCATGTAGTTTTCTTAGTATTTGAGTCAATAAAGTATTGGCAATGCTCTAATTTAATAAAAACTGTATTTCCTAAATTGTAATAACAAGTTTATGTACATATAACGCTATACATTAAATTTAATTAATACATTTTGAAAGCAATATCTTCAAAAGTATCCACAGTTAATTAAATTATGCACACGAGTTAGGAGTTTGGAAATAAAACAAAGCACATTCAATTCCTAAAATGCAATCAGTAAACAATTTATATTTGTTAATTAAATTCAAATTTCTAGTAAAAATTTGTTTCAATACAAAATACTTTAATAATTTATTTGTAAGGATTTTAGTGTTCAATTTCACAAGTTCAATTACTGAAGCATCCAGATGTTTGCCCCAAGATAATGAAGTCTACCATTCATTTGCCTGCAATAATCTAGCTTTGTCTAAAAATGGTTAAGACAGCTCATAGGTTAGCAAAATAGGTTCATTTGATTTTTTATCTGTTTTTCTGTGCTGGTATGGATTAGTCAAATATATTTTGATAGCACCATTTCACAGCAAGATGCTCTCCCTACTACTAACCCTTACCTGTTTTTCAAGGGACCTTTTGTCCCACAGTCTTCAAAGGCTCACAGTCAATGGGTGATTTGTTGAGAGAAGGAAATCAATGTCACAACTTTAAGCTCAGTATTTTTGGAGAAATGCAAACAAACACACACACGTGAGAGAGAAGGGTTTTAGCCAGTGTTTGTCTGGCAAATTTACTCACATGGTTTGGTCAACCTGGGCTTGTAGAAGATACTTGCCCAAAGTGCAATGCAGTGAGGTTGAACCCAAAACCACATGAGTGGGAAGTAAACTTCTTAAACACTCAGCCACTTAAAAAAATCAGTTTTGACAGGTTACTTGTAAAATTCATCTGGAAACATATTTTTAATAAGTCTTGATTTTTTAAAAAAGAAATAATTGGTCTGATGGCAGCAGTTGTTCAATTCCAAATCAGACCTGACAGAGCAGCAGAGAGAATTATGATCAAAGCTGTTCCAACCAAGTCCATCCTGTCTTTTGGAATTGGGATATAGTCTATCTAGAACTACACTATCTATATGTTCTTCATTTTTTTAAGACAGTAAAATATGATTTAAGGGAAATTTGGCTGTTGTTTCTAGCAGATTATGTGAAGAAGTACAAACTTCTTCATTTGGTAAAATGGAAGTATTTTCAGTTTTATGTTTTCGTTTGGGCAAACACTGTTCTTATAGAGTCAGGTGTGATTTTCAGGATAGATGGTTATTATTTCCAGCAGGTCAAGTCACCACATATAGGCTTCCTTGTTGGCTATAAAAAGAATATATAAACATATGTGGAGTATGCAATTAAAACTATCACTGGTTTGCAAAAACACTTCACCAATTTCATATGGAATTATTTCCTTTGATACATCAAATAGGCATCTTTTTTTCTTTTTCGTTTTCTAAGAGAGTAATTTGAATCAGAAATTATGACTTAAAAAAAAAGTCTGACTTGATCCCAATATTAAAGATCCAACTAGAAAGGTTATACACTGGAATTGTGAATGAATTTAGAGAAATGATTCCACAACTATAAGTATTGCAGACTCTGAGGAATAACTTATGTAATTCTGATTAATTAATTACTACAGCTGCTGAAATTGGCCCCATGCAAATAACAACCTCCAATGGCTAGGACACAAGATACTAACAAGTACTTAGTCAAGTGTCCAAAAATAGCTGCTTGGTGGCTACCGCATAATCAAGCTTCCTGTTGCTTTATAGGCATCCGAGAGAGAGAAAGAAAGAAAGAAAGAGAGAGAGAGGGGGGAGGGAGAGAGAGAGAGAGAGAAATGTTATTGGAACAGGTGAAGATGTGAGGTTGAGAAGTTTGTTTCCCTACTGCTTGGTTTCAAGTTCAATCCTGCTGTGTGACACCTTGGGCAAGTGTCTTCTTCTATAGACTTAGGCTAACCATACATACACTGAAAGAAGCCAGTCATGTAAATGTGTGTGTGTGTGTGTGGGGGTGTACGCACATGTATACGTGCATATATATGTGAACTGTTTGTGTCCCCTTGTCTTGACATTGCACAATAATTATAAATGATTGTCATGGCCATACAAGTGGTACCCTTTGTTTTCAATCTTCCATGACAGCATGTCTGGTCAAAGAGAAATCTACAAAAAATTTGCCTCAACGAATTCCATGTGGCCCCTGCAAACATGGAAAAGTGATGATTTCCAAATAAAACAATATTTGAGAAGAGCAAAAGTTTATTTGTCCAAATAGAAATTAAATGATTCTTCTTCACTTATGAAGTTATGATCAGTTAACCCTAACCAAAATGCCAAGTCTTTGTTTTTCACTTCATACTGTACAAGTCAATTAGCTTTCACTTCATTCTAGAATATGGATTTTTTAAAATCATTCCTAGATTAGTCTCCAACAAATGTAAGTTTAATATGATTATTAATTAATGTTATTGATGTCACTAAAATTTAACGAGTGCTTTTTATTTTTATTGGTGTGACAGCAAAACCTTTACATCACCAAGTTATTTGTTCATAGGTCAGACATTCAAGTTTATTATTGGTTTTTACTGTGCTGTTGAAATTTGGTACATGTCACCAAATTAACTTTTGTATATATCTTCACAAACTTATGTATGCATATTCATATCTTGATTGGAAGCACAGCAGTAAAAGAAACTTGAAAAGCACCAGATCAAAATTAATATGTTGGAGAAATAAAGTATTTACAGTAACTATAATGAAAATGCATGCATGTACATATATCAGGTCATCCCATAAGTTCTGTCCGATTCTACCTTTTTTTAAAATTGAATGAAATTTAATATTATTTTAGAATGTCTAATGGAATTAAAAATTATATTTATGCATTTGTGTACATTTAAACTAATTAAATATTATTTTACTGAATAATAGAACTAAAATTTCTTTAAAACCCTTTCTAACATGGAAGTATCCAAAGAGCATTTTAGGCACATAATGCTTTATGAGTACAAAACAGGAAACCCTGCGCAGAAGCGACTCGAAACATACACTCAGTTTATGGGAAAGAATGCTTGAATGAAAGAACATGCAGAAGATGGTTTGCAAAATTCAGAAGTGGTTCCTAAAATTGGGAAATGGGTGCCTCATAAATTGTCTGAAAGCAACTTCAAATCCTGAGCTGACATCTGCTTTTCTCTCCATTCTCGCAAATGCATTTCATCCTTTTTGGATTGACTTGTGATGAAAAATGGATCTTCTATTGAAATGTTAAACGTTGTAAACAATGGCTTATTAAAAGGAAAAAAGCTCAACCACAACCAAGAAGGGACTTCATGGGAAAAAGGTTCTTTTGTCTTGTAGGATTGCAAAGGAATAATTCACTTTGAATTGTTACCACCTAATCCAACAATCAATGCTGAAGTCTACTGTCGGCAATTAGAGCGTTTCAACCAAGTTTTGAAGAAAAAGACCCGTTTTAGTGGATGGAAAAGGAGTGATGTTTCATCAGGACAATGCGCAACCCCACACTGCAAAGATCATATCACAGAAGATCAAAGAGCTTGGTTGGGAAAAAATTCCTCATCCAGCTTATTCTCATGACCTAGCTCCTTCAGACTACCATTTGTTTCATAGTTTACAGAATCATTTGTGGGGACATAACTTTAGCAAGCCAGGAGGAGGTCGAAACTGACATTTCAGAGTTCTTCACTTTCAAAACCAAAAGAGTTTTACATTGATGAGATTAAAAAGCTTGTAACTAGATGGAAGGAAGTCATAGATAATCAGGGAAAGTACATTGATGATTAAATTTCAATTAAATATAACATTTGATCACTTGTTTTCTTTATTCAAAATTCGGACAGAACTTATGGGATGACCTGATATATCCATATATACATCTTCACCACCATCCTTTTTTTCTTTTCCAACAGGGGTAACCATATATTTCCCCTACAGCAACACACCCATTTTCATAACTTTCTATCTTACTTTAACCTCTCATCAATTGCCGTCAACCCCCACTTTGTCGAAGGGGTCTTATCCTGTGAGTTACTTGGTAATCTCACTTGTGCCAGTGTCACATAAAAAGCAACTGGTGCTCTTTGTAAAATGGTTGGCATTAGGAAGGGCATTCAGAAACCATGTGAAATCACACAGTAAAGCTTGGTGCAGCTCCTGTCAAACCATCCAGCTCATGTCAGCATGGAAGGCAGAGGATGATGAGCCAACAGCAATGATGTGAAATGTATTGATCTTATATCTCATTTGGGGGAGGGGGATCTTTTCATTATCCTACAAGCTTGGCCCCTCCTAAACATAAATCTAGTTCTTTCTTCTACAAACACTAACTCTTGAATTCCATCAAAAGCTAATTGATTTTTTAAGAGGAATGTCACAACATTGATCTCATTGGTCCCAGAAGGTCTGTGAAGGCCACGAGCAAAGGCCCTTCCTTCAAGAAAAAAAAATGAAAAGAGAAAAGAAAAAGAAAATAAAAGAAATTCACATGTTCCAAATGATCAAAGAGATCTTATTTGTTCTTCCAAAATATACCACATAAAAACAATACAACAATACCAAAAATAAAAATCTCAAACTTGACTTCTAATTAAAAATGAAAATTGCTTATAACAGATGAGTGATAGATTTAATATTCTCTCAAGAGTTTATTTTAATAGAAGAATAAAAACTTGTATAGCCATTAGTTTCTAAATAACTTAGTCTGCTTCAGGCCAAGTTGACAAGATTTACAACTTTTGGGGGTTTATTTCCTTGAAAATGGTTTTTAACTTTTTGATACTTATGCTGTCCACATAAAATAGCTGCCAAAAACTATTTGGAAAATTTCCTTTGTACCTTTGGTATATTCATAGCAGACAAAAGAGGATTTTTAACTTCATGTAGAATTAGGGATGTGTGTGTGTGTGTGTGTGTACACGCACATACATACACATACTACATGACACCTTTGCAAGCATCTCCTACTATAGGTCCAGGGTAAACAAAGTTTTGTGAGTGGATGTGGTAGGTGGAAATTGAAAGAAGCCCAGTTGTAAACAAGTGCCACTGTCATACAAGCGGCATTGATATTTCCAAGTTTGTATGGAAACATGACCAGTCATGGGAAAATACTACATTGTTAGGAAACAGGTACAAGTTGACAACATCAAGAAGAATAGCAGCCTATCAGAGGAAATCTGCCTCTTCGTGTTCTGAGTTCAAACACTGTTATTGGGAATTTGTTTTGTACGCTAACCCAATTGTCTGGTTTAACATCACCATGTCACAACTTAGGCACCTTCAGCAGAGTCTACTCTGTTGCAGGCATTGGCGCCAAATTTTCAGTTTGACAATATCATACCCCTCTTTCTCTCTCACCAACCCTAGAGGTCCTGTAATGGGTCCATAGCAACTGCCCCGTCCTCCAACTAAAAGATAAACAAAGTTAAGGGATACATATATAAAATGGGTTCATTTATGTCTGGAGCAGCAAGGAGCTGCAATCAATATAAAAAGTGTAAGTTTCCTTCGTAAATTTGTGCTTTTTAGAACTAGCATAATTATTTATGGAGGAGTTGCCGAAATTTAAAAAAAAAAGACAAATAAAAAGGAAGCTACTATTTCTCTCAAAATGAATCTCTAATTAGGAAGACCTCATATATAATCATTTTCTAACATAGGCACAAAACCAGAAATCTGAGGAAGTGAGGAGGACAGTTAATTATATCAATCTGTACTTGATTGGTACTTTATTAACATCAGAGTTAAGGCAAAGTTAACTTCGTTAGGATTTGAAATCAGAAGGTAAAATAGTGGACCAAATTCTTCATTTTCTCTAATGTTCCTACCCAAATCTGCCATCATTAAGATCCCATGAAAATATGCAAATTATTTGTTATAGCAAGGAAATAGCATTGATTAAGCATTTAGGAATTGTCCTTAGAACCAGAAAAGTGGAAGAATTTTTGGCAGGAAAATAAACTATTTTATTTTGTGTTCAAGGTGATCTGAGAGATTAGGCTGCTAACCAGTGTGTGTGTGTCCGTGTGTCCCCTGCTTGCAACAGAACACAATTAATGGTAATGATGAAAATGGTGAAATGTTTTTCCATTTCTTATTAGTGAAGTTGTCATCATTGTCACTGGTTTGACATGTTTCCAGTGGTGATCCCGGCTGCATAGATATACAACACAATCCCTATACATCCAGACCTCGTGTCATCACATCATAACAGAAAGCTAACTCATTCAGATCTCAGCTAATTATTTCTTCACAAGTCTTCCTTGGCCTTCTTCAAGTATAACTACTTTCCATTTCTAATTTGCAAAGCATTTTTATTTTGCCTCCATTGAGAAAACATCTTTCATTTTGAATGACATGTCCATATTAACACAATTTCTATTCAACATTTGTGTCATTGCTTTCTATGACCAGTTGCTTTCTCAATTTACTTCTGCTCAGTTTTAGCAGCAACTTCACAACACTGCACACCTGAAGCACCCCTCCCCCTCTAATTGGTACGAGTTCCATGCATTTACAGTCCCTGTTTCACTGTTACACACATCACAGTTCTTATACATTTATTGCTAGCAGCTGCTCCTCCCATCCACCAATACAGTGGACTTTTCTCAGCCATAGAAACCATGCCAAATCAGACTGGAGTCTGGTGCAGCCTTCCAGCATGCCAACCCTGGTCAAACCGTCCAACCCATGCCAGCATAGACAATGGACACTAAATGATGATGACTCATTACGAACTTTCATCTTACTGGCAATATCCCTGAACACAGCTTGCACAGCTCTTGCCAACCACTCAACAATACCTAGCTTCTGTATTAACCACCAGATAAGGGAGTGGAGGGTCCAGTCAAGGACTTTCTCCATATCAACAAAAGCCAAGTACAGAGGTTTATTTTTGGTTAAACAGCTTTCCTGTAGTTGCCTCACCAGGAAGAGAGCATCAGTGCTGCTTCTTCTTGGCACAAAACCAAACTGCATCTGATCTAGGCTAGCTCTCTTAATTAACTGAGCTAGGACTTTCACCCCTGGTCTAGCAGTTTGATACCTCTATAATTATTTCTGTCTAAGGTGTCATCTTTACAACTGCAGCAGCTGACTGTAAAGCTGCTACCCAGATTGTTGGGTATGGCTGCCTTGTGGACAGCCTGATTAATAATATGGCTGACAAGTCTATATCCCACACTGCCAGTTATTTTAAGCATTTCAGCAGTCATTGCTGATGGGCTGGGGGGGCTTTCCCTGTTTTCATATCCTTAATTGCTTTTATCTACTAAGCTCCTGTCAATTCGGATAGCTGGTCCCGTTGTTGGCTCCACATTCGGTACGTTCTCCTTCTTCCATACATTCTCTACATTTAGCAACCTTTCATAGTGGCACTTCCATGTCTCCTCCTCTGCAGAGTCACCAACCGAAAGTGAGCCCTCATCCATGTGAACATACTTCTCTCTTACAACATCTCAGTTTTCTCTCACACACTGTCTTACAATCCGAAACACCTCAAGCCTTTGGTCCTCGTGCCACAGAATTTGGCAAACTTCTTCCTTTCTGCTTTTCCCTTGGGTAAGTAAACCAGATTTCTAGCTACCTAATTTAGTTCTTTGCTACCACCATTCTTCCAGTCCTGTTTCTTTGCTCCAATGGCTCTGTCTGCTACACCATTCCACTATCACGCCACCCTGGGTCTGGTCTATAGCATTCAGAAAGTTGTAGGAACTTGCAATTGTCCTCTATGTTACATGTCTGTAACTCCTCATTCTTGTTAATGCTTCAATTAGGACATCTCTAAATCTCTGACAATTGAAAGGATCCATAAGCTTCTTTTCCAGACTGGTCTGCTTTTTAAAATCCCTTCTGGTCTGAAGTCACTTGTAGTAGAAGGAAATGTTTCACGTAGCAAATACAGATCTCAGAAAAGCACCAACATATATAGTACTGAGAAGAGAAAGAATCACCAATGCACAAAGTAAAATTTACCACCATTCTAGTTCAAATCTTGGCAAGGCAGCATTATCTATCTTTCGTCCTCTGTGCTATATGAAATATAGCAACGAATAAAATACTAAGTTGATTTAATCATCTCCTGGGCCTCTCCTGCTCACCAAAAACTCAATTTGTGTTTTATCAAAACAAATCAATATCACAGTATTACAACATCAGAGATTTTTCATAAGTAACAAGATCTTATGCAAATCAAATTTGACCAAGCATCCAGAAATTGACTTTCACGAAAATAAATTATTTGAATTTCAAGAAAAATTTGCTACAAGTTCCATGTCTTAATCTCACAACTAGAATTATGCACAATTTAATCATAATATAGTAAACGAAGACTAACACATCTAATTCCTCCCTTTTCTAGTCACTAGTTGTCTAATAATTATGCTAAAATAGAAATCTAGGAAAAAAACAAACAATCATATTAATATCTCTTGACTTAACTACAAGTTTTTCCAAAAAAATTTTCTATTTTGATATTTTTTTCTTTTTAAACAGGATACATCCATCATAAATTTAAATTAAACTAATCTTGTTATGAAAGATGTTTCAAAATGATGTGATAACATAAACACAGTCTGTCATCTAATGCTAAAATTTTTATTCTTAGTTTTAACTAAATGGGCAGCACAGAACCACCAGCTGTCACTCACAAACAAGCGTGACTTGGTAAAATGTACCAGGTTTTCACTAACTGCTTTTGTTGTCTATGCAGTCAGAAGCAGATATAGATACACACTTGGCCCCTTTAGAACTGTCAGGATGTGACATTTGGAGGGAGGAAGTGCTGCATCAGCACCTTGGCTGCTATTCATTTACAGCTGATAAAATTGGAGCAACGTGAAATGAAGTGTCTTGCTCAATGACACAACAGCACTGATAAGTAAATGTATTATTTTAATATCCCCATGGTTGGAGTCCTAAGGGAGATCAGTGGAATAAAATAGGGATTTCTAAATTTGGAAGTGGGTACATGTCTTTTATTTTTCATATACACCAGAAAGTATTATTAAATACAAGTATTTCTCAATTGTATGCAGTAAGTTTACAAACTGCTACCATCATCATCATCGCCATCATTACTATTGTCATTATCATTGTCAATCTGGTCATTGATACTATTATTAATACCACCATCATCATCACTATCTTCTACAGCAACCATCACAATCACCAACATAATCAGTATAACCATTAATTTATTATCATTGTTATTTATATTCCCACAGCCATTATTATTATTATTATTATTATTATTATTATTATTAATATCAATATCATTGTCATCATCAACACCATCATTAGTGCTTTCATCATGATCACGATTATGATAAGTACTGTCAGCAATAAATGACAGTTAAGCCGTTCTAGTCAAATGACCTTAATTACAAAGATGGACAACATAATTATAGGGTTTTATTTATGTAATAAAAAAAAGGAAGACAAAAAACATCAACAAACAGAAGGAGCATGAAGTTTATAGATTTGAGAATTTTTCAAGATATATTTAAAACCCATCTACTACTAGATGTGTTTCTCTCTATATTTGCATAATTTTACATAAACATACACCCACACCAAAATGGTCAAACATTTCAACAGATGGTCAGTTAAGATGATTAATCCTTCTTATTTGCAATAATTTCTTCATATCTTAGCATTAAAAAACAAAAAAGAGGGTTGGGTTTTTTTTTCTTAGTACTCTACAGTTAATCCATTTGTTAATAGCTTTCAGGTGAAATACATTTGACTGTGATTCAATTAATTTTGAAAATAATGAAGAATCTAGCAAAATAACATTGTTCTTATTAACCTGGAGTTTGAAACAAATTCATTTGAAATTTTGACACAAGGCTTTTTTAATAAAGAAACAGAAAGAGCATCAGAGGACAAGAGACTATCTCAGGTGGCCATCCACAACTCTCCCCTTTCGCATTACTGTCAACTTATCTCCCCGTTCACCCTCCTCGAATCCTATGGATCTCTTATATTCACCTCCCTGCAACTTTAAGTTATGCTCTAACTCATTTGTCCCCTTTTCCAACAAGGAGAGGCTATATATTTCCTGACTGCAAAACACCCATTTCTGTCCTGCTATCACAGTGGAACCTCTCATGGCACATGGCACAAAGCCACCTCATTCAGTGGAGGGGTTTTGTTTGGCAATTTACTTGGTGACCTCATGAGTACCAGTGCTACATTAAGAGGCACCCACTACAGTCTTTAAAGTGGTTGGGGTTAAAAAGGGCATCCAGCCATAGAAACTATACCAGAGAAGACATAGGAGCCTTTGGTTTGTTGGTTCCACTGAACTGTCCAACCCATGTCTGCATAGAAAACATTAAACAATGAGGATGACTACAAAGGCATCAAAAAGTTCCATAAGAAGACAGAAATAGGTGCTGAAGAGGAAGGTGGGAGCTGCTAAGTGGAACATTCTTGTGTTTCCTCTGATTTCACTCCTCCTGCCATCTTTTTATATCTTTTATTTATTTATTTGTGAAAAATAATGGCTAAAGAAACCTGCTTTTACTCTAACCCACTATTAGCTTTACATAAAAGAAATTAAACATATTTTACACTTTTTATAATTAAAGCAAAAAAGGAGGGGATTAAATATTACAAAAGACATAGGAATGGTTTCTTAAGAAAAATTCTATAAAAAAATCCAAAAACAGATATTATACGAAGTGGGTGCTGAACATTAATCTGGTAACTGGCAGGAAATTCTAATTTTCATTTTGAACCTATTAATAGGGTGTGTGTGTATTGAAAGAGAAAGTTCATTCAGGAGTGTGGAATCATGTTTATTGCATAAAAATTTGTGTGTATCTCTGTTCACACACACACACCAACATTTCTTTCAGATGTGTCTATGGCAAGTCTGTGTGAATGTAAGATAGCTTTTGATGCATGGAGAAAGGCTTGCACCATTAACTGCAATAAGCCAAAACAGCTTTGCAGATACTTTTTTAATGATGGAATATTAAGTTTGCTTTGAAAGCACTAATAAAGCCAATCATGTATGTATATTAAAACGAGGAAAACATTAATCAAAGTCACTTTATAGTTTATGACGTGCTCAGCTAGATAAACAATACAAATAATAGAAATTGATAATAGAGAATATATCCCCCCCCCCCACCAAACCCCTTCCTCTACTTATCTTAGAAATGGCAAGAAAATTAATATTATCATTATTATTATTAGTATCATTACAATTCCTCAGAAAACCAAACATTTCATTGTTTTTTTATTATTATTTTTATACTTTTTTCATGGCACCACAGTTAAGTCTTTTACTACAGCCCTGGACCAAAGTCTTGTGAGTGGATTTGGTAAATGGAAACTGAAAGAAGCCAGTTCTATATGTGTGTGTGTTTGTCCCCCAACCCTACCATTTGACAACCAGTGTTGGTTTGTTTACATCCCTGTAATCCAGCAGTTCAGCTAAAGAAGACCAATAGAAAAAGCACCAAGCTTTCAAAGCTAAGAATTGGGGTGGATTTACTTGACCAAATGCTTGAGGGTGGCGTCCCAGCATGACTGCAGTCTAATGACTGAAACGAGATATATTTATATCCCCCCCACACACACACACTTCAAAGCACAGGATCCACTGAAGATTTTTACCTCTTTTTTTCTTTTCCTGTTTTTGCACCTGCTAGAGGGATATGGTTCACCACACCACACAGGAACCTGTTCCCCATTAGTTTTGACAGGTCCTCAATTTCATGGTGCGCGTGTGTGTGTGTGTGTCTGCTTGCTTATAACACCAGTGTAACAGAGTGAGCTTTGTCCTCTCCTCCATTGTGAAAGTCTTCAAAATATAACATTCGATATGGCTCAGTGTTCAACACGACAACAGTGGCCAGTAAAACCATGCTGAGCAACAACAGGAGAAATGGGTTGAACATGTCCCTAAATCTCTTCTTTTATCTTGTGTCCATGTCCAGAGATGAGGTGGTTTAACACGACTGAAACATGGTTGCAATTACCAAAGATCAAATCGACTCCCCATTGTATGACCCCTTCCATCTTTTTCACAGGTGCTGTCATACCTGCCTCAAAAGAAATCCTTTGGATTGGTCAACCTCGTATATTTAGATTAATAAGGTTAGATGTACAGTGGGAGAAATGTGGGCTATCATGTGAAGGGGCAATTTCTGGATCTATTTGGCTGCTTTAGCCATTTAACATGAATCAAAAATCAGAATGCAACTGTGCTTCTGACCACTTTGTTTCCGCAGTCAGCATTCTTCTTCCATTTTCATCATAAGCTACTCTGGGAATGAGTAACTTCAAAAAACACCATCAACAACGAAATAATGAAGTTTTTCCAATGCCAAATTTTTAAATTACAAGAATTTTTCATTAATTTCATGAATAAGTTGGTTCCATTTTCCATTTGTAGTCCAGATTTCAAGTTAGTGATATGGGTTACTTCTTGCTGTAGCATTATGCCTGGTTGTAATCTCAACATTTTTGATTCGTACTATTAGAGGTATTCAGCTGCAATTTGTAGCAATTTTGATGTAATCTGTGGCCACTTGAAGAACTGCATTCTATACAATTTCAATTTCCTTCCATGTTGTGCCTGATACTAAAGTGGGTTCAACACTGGCCTGAATGAGCTTAGCCTTTTGTTACCATATTTCTGTTGAAATACTTTTTCTTTGCTTCAACTAATCTTGGAAATGAAGAATTTAGTAAAATAGTTGTGACATTATCAAGCTGGTTTTTAGAACATAAATTAACATGACCTGTTGATGGAAGGGTTTCATTCAGATCTACAGGAAATGTAGATCATAGAACGTGGGACAGTCTCAGGTAGTTGGCTTCAAAATGAGTTAAGACTGTTGCCGCATTATAGAGCAACAATCAGTTGTTGTTCTTATGGTGAGGAAGTGAACATTGTCTCAAATGCAGCTCTGAAGTCACTGCAGATGTTACTCATCAAGTGATGCAAGGCCTGAAATTAAAACTTGAGGATGATGATGGAACAAAGCAGTCTGAGAAGGGAACAAAATTATTGTTTATTTGGGAGCTGAGAGTTGCAATCCTCTGCCTGCAAATGAAACCCTAGATATTGGGCAGATATTTGTCTATTCTAGAGATAGGTCAAGGCTGGGTCGGGGTTTGAACCCCCCCCACCCAAAAGTCAACAAGGATGACATGCAAATTCATGAAGAGTACCATATACTTTTTTTTATATTTATGTGCAGGTATGGCTGTGTGGTAAGAAGCTTGCTTCCCAACCACAGGGTTCTGGGTTCAGTCCCACTGTGTGGCACCTTGGGCAGGTGTCTTCTCTAGCTTCAGGCTGAGCAAAGCTTTGTGAGTGGATTTCGTAAACGGAAACCAAAAGAAGCTAGTCATATATATGCGTGCGTGTGTGTGAGCGGGCGCCCCACCACCACTTAACAACCAGTGTTGGTGTGTTTATGTCCCCGTAACTTAGAAGTTCAGCAAAAGAGACCGACAGAATAAGTACTAGGCTTTATAAAAAGTAAGTACTGGGGTCAATACAGTCGGGTGAAAAAGGCAGTGCCCCAGCATGGCCGCAGTCTAACGAGTGAAACAAGTAAAAGCTAGTTGATGTGCTTGACATATTTCTAGTCCCAAGTTGATGTTTTGGAGACATAAAAACTAACAAAAGGAAACAACATAACTTTCTTGAAGAATTCCAAAACTTAGAATTCAACTCCAAGATTTTGAAGTTGTCTTCTTTACCTTTCACAGGTAATTATTATAATTAGAAATGGAATTTTCTTTTTATTATGATTGTAAATGGATTAAAACTTTATTTCGGCTCTTACATTATGTCAGCTGTTGTTACCTGAGGGACTAACGTCGTAAATTTACAATTTCTAATCAGAAGGTTAACGACAACATCCATGCAATAAAATTATTTTAAGTTGATTTATTTTGTCCACCTCACATTCTTAAATCAAACCCAACCTAACTGCAAGTCTTCTCTGGCTTTCTCAAACTCTGTGTCTGCCTCTGCTATGATCTTACCAATGGATAGGCCATATATTTGCATGACAAGTTCACACTTGCACAGTTAATCTTCCACTCACACACAATGAGCAAATGCTGCAAAAGACACAGCAAATCTTTACACCATTCTGTTCTCCCAAGTCAATGTTAAACATCCAAAAGACTGCACTCGGCAGTTTCACGATGTGAATGTACAGGCAGTTTAACATGCCTTCAGATTGTAATGGTTGATAGTTTGGACTGTGTTTACTTGTTACTCACTCTCACTCATCTATGATATTAAAAAAAAGCCGACAGTAAGAAGCACGACTGCAATATTGTTTAACGATTAAAATATTGTGTGGAGTTGAAAACATTAATTTTGAATTAGATAAGAGGAACTTAAAATGAGAGAATAAAATGTTTTTGGAGAGATGAAGAGGTAGAACAAAGGAGTGAAATGGTTATTGGAGAGAAGAGAGGATAGAATGATGAGATGTGATGAGAATGGACGACAAATTGTGGTTGAAGAAAGATCATATTATTTCTACTGTAGAATGACAGTAGCCAGAGATGGAAGAGGTGAGCAAAGAGAGAAATGTAAGACAGCAGCAGTGAGTTTACAGAGTTATTATTGAGGGCAATTAACATGGGGGGGGGGATAAGAAAAGATGAGAGTAGGAAAGGCAATAAACAGAAATCTATCTGATTCATGCAAATAAAGTAAATATGAATATTAAACTATCACAGAAAGAAAGAGACTGAAAAGTCAAAAGGAGAATAGACAAAGACAGCAAAGGGGAGAGAGAGGGAGGAGAGAGAGAGAGAGAGAGAGAGAGAGAGAAGAGAGAGAGAGAGAGAGAGAGAAGCAGATTGCAAATAATGTAAAAAGATATCAAATTGCACGGCAGTTTGGAGGATTGAGAAACAATGAAACAATACTGAGTCATTACATCACTTCTTAAACAACACACACACAAAACAACAAAACAATAGTACAAAACCCGCAGCTTCATTGGCTGCATTACAATAGATTAAGATGAAAATAATAAAAGTCAATAATTTGACCATAATTGCTTGACTAGTAACCAAAAGTAAAGATTATTAGTGACTGACCACTGATTTTTGAAGAGTATTATTATAAACATTGTTTACTTGGCAACCAACTTCTGAGAATGTTTTAAGAATCATTTAGGAGAACATCTTGGCACAAATACCCCCACACGCATACACACACACACAATATTTCTATATTAAAACCTCTGCCTCCTCCCCTACCTCTCTTATACAAGAGCACCATGTGTTGATTCTCTTATCCAGTTATAGTAGTATCAATAGTAACATTATATACTACCACCACCACCACAGTGGTAAGTAGCTGTTATCATAGGCAAGCTGTAAATGTTTACTTCAGAGCTTTCTCTGCTCTTCTTCTTCTTCTTCTTGTTATTGTTTTCAGTAAGCATCTGATGTAATGCAGGTGATGGGGAAGGGGTATTATTATTATTATTATTTTTGTTCAGACAAAGGATATTTCCTACAGAGAAACCAATGATAAGGATGACAAATTTAGAACTTCAGTTCTATTTATAGCAGCAGCTGCTGCTGCTGCTGTTGCAGGTAAAGAGATGCTATTTGCCTATACAGCCATGACTATTGTTATTACAACTGTTATGACTACCACCACCACCACCACCACCACCGCCGCCACCACCACCATCATCAGCATTTAAGTACTAAGCCTTTGGTTGCTGCCATTACCATAGCATTGTTCCTGAATAAAATCCATAGCAATAGCATTGCCTAGCAGCCTTCTTAGTACTGCTGGCACCGACTGTCCTTGCATTATTGTCAACTCAAGCTTCTCTTACAGCAGCAGTTTTGCATCAGGACAATGGCATTAGACAACGGCGGCGGCGGAACGCAAGCAGTAGCAGGTGTACAACTAGTAGAAACTAAAATAGCACTTAGGTAGAAAGCTAGAAAACCATGAATGGCCAAGCGACACCTACACACACACACACACTCACATAGACAAATAACTAATATACACACTTATCTACGTGGGTGTAAATCAGTTAGCATATATATATATATATATATATATATATACACATAGCTATAAAATCAACCAAGCTATAAATATAGATACACACACACACACGTCAAATCAGCCAAGCTATATATATAGTCTGGTGAACAGGAAATAAATCAGAAAATACACATCAGGAGAACTGAAAAATATAATTTGTCCCAAAACAGCTATTTATAACTAGAGAAATGAATTTTTAAAAATTTGACCAATATATCAAATAATTTCGCTGCTGCAGCTGGAAGAGTTCAAAACTGTATTCATCTGTGGACCTGTTTATAGGCACAAGAATATAAACATATGTGTATCAACTAAGAATATATTAATAAACAAATAGGAAGAATTCTGTGGTGTTATTCAGAAGATGATGTGACGATAGATGCTGCAGACTACTTATTTCAGCCTTTTATTTATATTGGGGATATAAGGGAGTTTCATGCCGAGAGCAAATCACACAATAATTCTTATGAATGTAATAAAAATGTGTGTGTGTGTGTGTGAGAGAGAGTGTATCTGTGTTTATGTATGCGACTGTGTTCATAAATATTAATATGGTGTTCTTCTTCAACATAAGTTGATTTATTGTAACTACAATGGTTTACATAGTAACTATCTCCAAGTATGTTTTGCCAATGATAGGCAGATGTTGTATTGATTACACAACTCTTCTGATCCCATGCCTCACTTGATTAGGCCCCTAAAGTGGGAAACGATAGCTTCGTAAAAATCTGGTGGCATTTTCTGAACATGATAAAACAACTCCTCCTCTAACAGTCTCTCTCTCTCTCTCATAACTACTTTTGTTTCCTTTCTTTCTCCTGCTATTATAGTTTTGTGTGTGTATTCCACAGACATCTCATGCTTTTGGGTTTTTTGTTTTTTTTTCAGCAGTACAAGTTAATTAGTAAATACACATGCACTAAGAAATGGAATTTTTTCTTTCTTTCTGTTTTTTTTTCTTCCAAAGTCAAGTTTCATACGAGTAAACATGGGTCAAATGAATCAATCTTTAATCATGTTCTTCAACACTCTTCAATCATGTTTTTCAATATTAACTTTACAGACAATTTAAATAAATGAATGGGGGTTGAGGGAACAATTCATGATCCCTGTTTTTCTGTTTTTCTTCTTTTGTTTGTATGTGAGGAAAAAATGGTTAACAGAAGTCAAAAATGAAACCAAAATAGTTACATAAGGCGTCTATATTTAGATTACTGAAATTTATGTTATCTAAGTGATTGAAAAATTTAATGAACTGAAATATTAACATAATTAAGATACATTTATTTTAGAAACAAACATAAATCTTATTGATTTGAATTGTGCTGACATCTGGTGTTTGACATTTAAGGAATATTTACGTAACGTTTTCTTTACAGTTCTATATTTAAAAGATGAGGAATTATGTACATTATTTACATTTGACGGGCATATGGCGTAGTGGTTAAGAGCGTGGGCTACTAACACCAAGATTCTGAGTTCAATTCCAGGCAGTGATCCGAATAATAATAACATTGAAAAATACCTTAGGAATGAAAACTCAGGTTCGAAATTTCCCCAAGACTTGATGAAGACTGGAGGGTATATCAGCTGAAACATTGGGTTAGCAACAAACAAGATGAGGAGAAATATCCGTCCAATGTAAATAATGTACGTTTTCTTTATTATCATTGTAGGTCAGGGTTAGGGCATGTCTGTGTGGTTAACAATCTCACTTAGCAGCAACATAAGTTTATTCCCATTGTATGAGACCTTGGGCAAGTGTCTTCCACTACAGCACCAGACTGAGCAATGCCTTAAGGATGAATTTGAGAGACAGAAACTGTGCAAGTGCATCAGATACAGATTTGTGTGTGTGTGCACGCACGTTTCTGTTTGTCCCTCGTTACTACTTGAAAACCACTGTTGGTTTATTTAGATCCCTGTAAAAAAGTTTGGCGAAATAGACTGATAGAGTAACAAGTACCCGACTTAAGCCCTGGTGTCGATTTGTTCAACTAAAATCCTTCAAGACTCCACGCCATCCCCAGCATCACTTAAAGCAGAAGGTGCAGAGAAAGAGGGAAAATCTGTAAAAGTCAATGAAGATGGGTTAGTTCGATGTAGGCAGGCGTTACGGCTGAAGAACGAAGACACCTGTAAGAGGAGGAGGAGGAATCTGAGCAGCTATCTTCTATCATTTATATAGGTGAATCATTTAATATTTGCATGTTGTTAGGGTGATGTACAGAGAGAAGACATACAGAATTATTACAAGATTTCTACATTTCTATGTTTATATATCTTGTTATAATATTCTGTCTCCATTGCCCTTATCAAAAATCATCATTGTCATTTAAAGTCTGTTCTCAATGGGTTGGATGGGTTGACAAGAGCTGCAGAGCGAGAGAGCTAAGAACTAGAACATCAGACAAAATGTGGAGCAACATTTCTTTTGGTTCTTTATGTTCTGAGTTCAAATTTCACTGAAGTTATCTTTGTCTTTCATTCTTTTGGGGGTTGATAAGATAAAGTAGCAGCCAAGTAGGGGTGGGTGGGTGATGTAGCTCCTTCATTCCAATTAAATTTGCTTTGCCTTGGACCAAAATTTGAAATCCTCATCATTTAGAGCAATTCTGGTGGCAAGACCATAGAGCTGTAGTGTATAGTAATGAATGTGAACATCAGTGTTATACAGCATCTGGTTAAACGCCAAACAGACTGTATTTTAGGTTCAAATAGTTTGGGAATGAATTTAGCTTTTATCTCCCTGAGGAACCACAGATGTTAGATAATAACATTTTACCCAAAAAATCACATTTTCAAAGATCACATTTTCCTTTATTTTGGTCTCAAATACACCTAAACCCCAAAATTTATGGCATGGTGCCCAGGTTATAAATTATCACTGTTAACATTAAGGGACACTAGATTGGCAAAACCATTAGTGTTGGGAAAAAAATGATTTGCAGTTCTTCCGGATCTTTACATTCTAGGTTCAAATCCTGTTCAGGTCAACTTTGCCTTCATCCTCTTGGATTGATAAAATAAAATACAAGTCAATTACTGGCATTGATGCAGTCAAATAACACCCACAAGGCTACTGTCCTTGTACCTAAATTAAAAATCATTATCATTATTATTATTATTAACCTAGTGGTTAATAAAGAAATCATTATCATTATCATTTCCACCAAGGTTGAGCATTGGCAACAATGTAATTGAATAACCTCCACCCAACCCCTTACAAACTGCTGCCCTTGTGCCAAAATATGAAACCATTATCATCCTTATTATTATTATTGAAGTGGCAAGCTGGCAGAATCATTAGCATATCAGAATAAATTTTTCACAGCTTTTCATCCAACTCATTACATTCCGAGTTCAAATTCCATCAAAGCTGATTTTGCCTTTCATCTTTTCAGGGTCAACAAATTCAATACCTGTTGAGCACTGAAGGTTGATGGAATTGGCTTGCTCCTCCCTTCAAAATTGCTGGCCTTGTGCAAAAATTAGAAAGAATTATTATTATTATTATTATTATTATTATTATTATTGAAGATAGTATGTGTGGCACAGAATTTACCAAACTGGACTTGATGCAATGTAGTATCACATTATATTTCCAAGATCTAATTCTACCAAGGAAAACTTTTGCCCTTCACCAATCCAGAATTAACTTCAAACAAACTTGTATACCCCTGTAAAAGCTAATAACTTGGGGTCACCCAATTCCTGTGTATCACTTTCACTGTACAAAATGAATCATGTTTTTACTTAGTATAAATCACTATTTCTTACCATAAGCAATAAAAAGTATTGCAGAGTTGGACGACAACAACTGACAACTTTTTGAATTTTCAATTTAAGTCTCATCCAAGTAGGCTTTGCTTTATCACATTCAACAATTGATTAAGCAATCATTGGTAATAGTTTAGAATAGAATCTATCATCTATAGCCTCCTCCTTCTTCAAGACCCACAACAAAGATGCAGAGGTAACCAAACAACATCAGGAATCCCTGTCTGCCTCATCAGCTTCAGTGGGTCCTCAATTTCCTGATGTCATCTCTCTACCCAATAACATCAATGTAGTCAAGAGTTCTTAGGACAAACGCTTATCCAAAATGGCCAGGCATTTAGCACGG
>NC_043005.1:93126284-93128784 GCF_006345805.1 Octopus sinensis | reverse complement strand
TATATTATATTATAATATATATATATATATATATATATATATATATATATATATATAATGTATATATATATATATATATATATATACGCGAGAAAGAAGTTTGTTATCCCTAGTAATAATAAATCTGTTATAGAAAGGATTAGAAGAAAATTAATAAGTTCTTTAAGGATTTCAACCTCAGTATAACGTATGAACCGGGCACTAAAATAGTTAACTTCCTAGATATTACGCTAGACCTTAACTCCAAGCTGCATTACCCATTTAGAAAGGAAGGCGAAATCACGAATTACGTAAATAATTATCAAATCATCCCCCAAATATAATTGAATCTTTAGTAAGAAATATTTCATTAAGAATTTCAAAATTATCATCCATAAGGATATATTTAACTCCCATTCTGAGCATTATAATGCGGCGTTAACTAAGGCTGGATACAACCAAAAGATTACATTCGTTGATAAGAGAACTCACGTATTCCTAATAAAGAAGTTATCAGTAATCACGTAAGCAGCAATACAGACCAAGCCCGAAATAAAAGTAGAATTAAATTAACGGTAAACGTAATCTAACGTACAGGCCCAACAATTCAAATAGAAGCATTGACCAGAACATAGGTAACTTGGATAATATCGAAGTAGATAAACCTAAGATGCACACAAATATAAATAAAAATAATGGTAATAAATACAATAACTCCGGTGAGATGAATAGTAATAATTCTACGAACCCTAATTTAATAAAAAGATATATTATGGCTGAATATTCCTTTCAACTGTGCGATACATCGGATATACAGAACAAATCAAAGTAATTCGGGAAAAAATTTCCCTATCTCTCATAGATATCATAGAATTATTTCTAGGAAAACAGTTAGGATTTCTTATTCAACCCTCCCAAATATGTCCACTTTAATAGCTAAGATTAATAATAACAACATTAAACTAGCCAGGAAGATAGAAATAAAAATAATAATATCAGCATGAATACCAATAGCAAATTATAATAATACTACCAACAATAAAAACAGCAATAGTAACTATCAAAACATAGGTGAAATTAGTAACACACAGAAGGACTAATAACATTAACATTAATAGTAATAATAACAATGCCGATATTAATAGAAGTAATAATGTTAATAATAGAAATATAGAAATAAGGCTAATGGAGAAAATAAGGAGAATGAAAATATCAGTGATATCTATAACAACAATATGCAGTCGGATAAAAAGACTAACAATAATAGTAACATTACCAATAATATAAGAAATCATGGTAGGACTTTAGACCTAAATGATGAAACAGAAGGATCAATAAATAATAGCAATACTTTAGATATCAGCACCAACTATAGAAATATTATAACAATAAGGACAATTATACTCATGATAATCAAAATAATAGGAACCTAAGACATATACCCAAGAATAATCCAAAACCTGAAGTTGTTCCTCCTGTGTGTAAGTGTAGAATAAAATCAAAATGCCCGGCACCTGGTCTATGCGGGGAAAATAATGTAATCTATAAATGTACCATATCCACGGAGAATAACAAATTTTTTACATTGGATGTACAATTAATTTTCTAGCCAGAGTTAGAAATCACATCTCGTCTTTTAAATTACGTCATAAAGCTGGTACCACCCACACTTTCAAACAAAATCTGGGAACTCAAAATATAATAATAATTATAACCTTAATTGGGAAATAGTTAGGAGAGCAATTCCGTATAAAAATAGTAGGGTTGGTTGCCAACTATGCTCCATGGAGACGTATGAAATTCTAAAGCATAGAAACATAGAAACTTATTGAATAACCATATCGAACTAGGTCAAGTTTGTGTCCACGCTAAATTGAAGACTTTAAAATATTTTAAATGATTAGAATATTCGTAACTAGATAGATAGATAGATAGATATAACTTGATTTTTACTAGTATAGCACTGCTTTAAGTAGATAACTAAAAGTTCTCACGCTACAGTTATCTTTTTCCTTATATCTTTTTCCTTATATCTGCATCAGTTTTTTGAGAACAGGGAAATGAATAGTACTTATACGCTGCTTAATTGAGGCTTTATTTAATTTCAAACTCATAATTTTAAATCTTAATTTTAAATCTTAATTGTAATTTTTAATTTTAATTCTTAACTTAATCTAATTTAAGTAGCATAACTTTAATAAAATAAAATGAGTTACTAAGCCCCATAATTCTATTTCAAAATTAAATAAATAAGGCTACTCCCTCGGTGATAATATGATTATCTTCATTATGATAGACAATTCCCTAACACCTTGTAAATGATCTTCTAAGATTTGACCTGTAGTCTGTCAATGTATGAATAATAACGGCAACTCCTTAAGACAATAAAATGAATAAATGAATAAATAAATTTTAATGACTTTTTTGATAAGATTATACTTAGATTTTCCTAATGTATTTTCTTTTGATTTTAGCCTCTGACCCCTAAACCCTGACCGTGTTATCTCTTTAGATTCTCTTT